>NC_079222.1:13271548-13415754 GCF_029633865.1 Lampris incognitus | reverse complement strand
GACAGATATGGCTGTGTAATGGATGTGCTGTCTTCACAATCCTCAGGGGTATCAAGCTCCTCTTCAAGAGCAGATCGGAGGATTTTTGCGAAAGAGTCCATATTCCCGACAACTATTAAAACTATTAACTCTGAGCGAGCCACTGAACTGGACCGCGAGATTAATCGAACCCGTAACAAGGGGATTTAAGAATACAACGTCTAATAACCTCCGTCCGCTGAAGCAGGCGGCCTCCAAAAAAGCCCGTTTTGTTTTTCTTTTTGCCTACTTTTTTCTCTACAGGTACGTTTCACAGCATCTAAGATGTAATTCTCTCCATTTTCTTCACATTTCAGCTGTTTCGTTTTCCACGTGACCCACGAGAAGGCCTTGAGTTTCCCCGCTGTACTGACTCTGCCCCAACCCACACACACACGCACACACACGCACACACACACACGCACACACGCATTCCCGACCACATCACTCCCGAGCTCCACAGGCTGCAGAGAGGCTGCAGAGACGAGGAATATTTAAGGCTTTCTGGCCACACACTATGGGAGCCTCTTGGGTTCTGTTGTTTTCTGCCCCAGACATGGTGCTGAATGCAAAACTAGAATCGGCGTTATTTGATATCAGCTGTGGACTTGCTTGGTAGCCCGCAGTGCTTACAGGAAGCCGGTGTTTTATAGACCAATTCGGGCTTGGGCATCATACGCGTCATCAAACCATGGTCATGGCAGGGACCGTATAACATTGCCACATTGCACAAGGGACGAGGTAGTTACGTCAATCTGCTGCCACTTCCTGCTTCAGCCGCAGAAGAGTGTGAAGGTGTTTGCGAAAGGGGTGTTGTTATTTTCACCGCTACCCGCCACACAACACACCGGGAGTTCAAGTTAGACATCAACTGGCAGGTGGCTAAAGGTCAAGAGAAAAGTCCAGATCACCGTGCAATCATTCAATTAGCAGGCTGACTTAGCAGCTATCAGACGCTTTACACAATCCCAATCAGTGTTGATGGGCTGCTGACAGCCACACATGGGTTTGTTGAGAGGAGTTTTCAGATGTCTTGTTTCGCAAACTACTCTCAGTTACAAATACACCTTTTTGCCGACTTTCTGAAAAAAAAGGTGATTATTAAAAAAAAAGAAGAAGCTTGTGTCAAGCAATGAATGGGGGGGGACAGCAGGATGGAGCTGCACACTATAAAGCTGCCATGACTGTATACAATGCCCAAAATTTGATTTAGGATTTAGGCTGACAGCAAAGTTTCTTAGAGTGCCTCCGTACCAGAAAACTCCCTTTCTGTCTGCAGATGAGGTAACACTTACAGCAGTTGCAAGAGTTACCCACTGTTGTTTACCACAGGAAAATGAACCCCTCAGCCAGTCTCGAACCAGCGCTTCAAATAAGTCGTCATCACTCACTGATTGAGATTCTGATTACATTTAAATACTGGACGTCACGGTGACCCAGGGGTTATCACTGTCGCCTCACAGCAAGAAGGTCCTGGGTTCGGATCCTGGGGTTGCTCAACCTTGGGGGTCATCCCAGGTCGTCCTTTGTGTGGAGTTTGCGTGTCCTCCCCGTGTCTGCGTGGGTTTCCTCCGGGTGCTCCGGTTTCCTCCCACAGTCCAGAGACATGTAGGTCAGGTGAATCGGCGTTACTATGTGAACGTGTGGGCCCTGTGATGGCCTGGCGGCCTGTCCAGGGTGTTTCCCCGCCTTCCGCCCAATGACTGCTGGGATAGGCTCCAGCATCCCACGACCCTACTTAGAATAAGGTCCTAATGATATTAAGATAAATGTATAAGGCGTCCGGGTAGCATAGCGGTCTATTCCGTTGCCTACCAACACGGGGATCACCAGTTCAGATCCCCGTGTAGCCTCCGGTTTGGTCGGACGTCCCTACAGACACAATTGGCCTTGTCTGCGGGTGGGTATGTGTCCTGGTCACTGCACTAGCGCCTCCTTCGCCGGTTGGAGGCACCTGTTAAGGGGGTAGAGGGAACTGGGGGGAATAGCGTGATCCTGCCACACGCTACGTCCCCCTGGTGAAACTCCTCACTGTCAGGTGAAATTAAGCGGCTGGCGACGCCACACGTACCGGAGGAGGCATCTGGTGGGGGTGGAGCAGCAGCAATCGGGATGGCTCAGAAGAGTGGGGTAATTGGCCAAGTAGAATAGGGAGTGGGGGGAAAGGGGGGGGGGGGGATAAATACATAAAAGTAGCTCAAAAAGACAGAAAATTGTATGTTTGCAACAAACACAACACAACCCCTGCATGTAAACCCACACACACCCACAAACCTGTAATTTCTAGCAGCCATAATAGGAATGAATTCCCTGCCTGATACAATCTTTGTGGCCCAGCCATTGGTTATTAGGGAGAAAATAACAATAGACACTGGTGTTTAATTTCACACCAGTGACAATTAGTGATGCACCAACACACGCACCACTTCATCCGTGGATATGATATACATTTTGTTTTGAGAAACAAACATAAATGACTACTTGGTTGGCCAATTATACAGCTGAAGGTAAAAAAAACAAAAACAAATAATAACTCTCTCATTTGCTATGATGTTAGGAGAAGGAATAATTCCCAAATTCTAACAAATAGCTCCCCAGTTAAACAGTTGTTTCTCTCTAATTGATGGAAGACACGTGTTAGTATGTTAGTCACAGACTGTGAGTCAGTAATGAAGATACATTGTAATAAGAGAGAGTTACACTGGCCTTTGAAATTCATCTGTTTTGCGTTTACGTTAAACTTCGTAGCGTTGACGATTATAAATGCTCGCTTAAGGTTTATCTAATTGCTAAAATGCAATGCGTTACAGTATTCTGTTTTTGTAGCATGCAGGCTTGTACAACTAATTAACATGCATGTGATGTTTTTTCCCCCAAATTGGCCAAATTAAAAACCATGATTACATAAACCCAAACTCAAATAATCTGGTTTTAAATCATCACAGCAAAACAAAAACAATTGACATTTTGATGCATGTGCATTTTTATACCCAAATTATCCACATATGACTGCTAGGAGTTTAGCATTTTTCCAAGCATATTTGAATAATTTTACTTTCACCTGTTTGGGAAATTTCATTGAAATTCACCAGGCAATCATTGGCATTACCAGTCTCCCCCTTTGTCACCCATGGCGAGTTTGCCTAATTTGCAAGCGGTTCGTCTGAAATTATTCACAAAGTAGTTAAGGTCATTAGATGGGTCATTTAACACTATAAAAATTTGACAACCCCCCTTATTTCACAATACTGCTTGGACTTACACCTTTTCACTGCAGTCTCATCATTCATAACTTACAACACATATTTCACACTAAGCCAGTTCTGTAACTGGACTGAACATTGAATTCCACCCTTTTGTCAAATAAACTGTGTATTCTACAAACCTCCACCAACACCACGACACATGGACGATGCATCCAAAAAGGCGTTTGGTTGGCTATCCATCAGAATCCTTTCTCCTGTCTATTAAGTTTACATTTTCTTTAAGTTTTTGCTAATTACCCCCCTCCCCCACACACACACACACTCACTCACAAGATTTTTTTTAAATACCTTTTATTTTTACTTTTTACTATGTGGTATTCTTACATGTTTGTACTGTTGGCCTGAATATTCATAGTTTTTTTCCTGTTTTTGTTTTTTTTTAAGATTTTCATTTATACATATTTCCCTTTAGTTATTTTCTTTTTTAATGTTTTCCCCCTTTTTCTCCCCAATCTGGCCAATTACCCCACTCTTCCGAGCCGTCCCGGTCGTTGCTCCACCCCCTCTGCCGATCCCGGGTGGGCTGCAGACTACCACATCCATCCCCCGATACATGTGGAGTCGCCAGCCGCTTCTTTTCACCTGACAGTGAGGAGTTTCACCTGGGCGCGTGGGAGGATCACGCTATTCCCCTCAGCTCTCCCTCCCCGCTGAACAGGCTTCTCGACCGACCAGAGGAGGCGCTAGTGCAGTGACCAGGACACATACCCACATCCGGCGGTACGTGGTACGAACGTGGTAAGACAACAGCACATCTTCAGAGCTTGAGCCTGGGGTGTGTGTGTGTGTGTGTGTGTGTGTGTGTGTGTGTGTGTGTGTGTGTGTGTGTGTGTGTGTGTGTATGTGTGTGTGTGTGTGTGTGTGGGGGGGGGGGGTGAACATGACTCTGGGAGGACACATCCAGACAGTTCTATGTTCTCGGCTGAGATGGATGGCATAGCGCTGCAACACGTGTCTTTTAGTTTAATTAAAGGCATTAATTGTTAAGGATTATGTTATGCTACAGTATTGTTGTTTGTATTATTTGTTAATAAAAACATTTTCACAAAGGTTTGGTGTTTTTTTGTTTTTGTTTTTTTGTTTTTGCATGTTTGTAATCCAAAGAAAGGAATTTAGTTGAACGAGGTTCTATCTATGCACTTTTTGTGACATAACAGCTTGTGACAAATTTCCTTATCATGGATAAATTATGGATCTACAGAAATGCTCATGATGATAGACTCTGAATCTGAGACAACGCCTGACAAAGCTCTGTGAAAGAGTACCGCAGAGGCAGCATACTAGCTCCAACACATCTGAGATTTATATTCATAAGATTTATTATCTATTCATAATGTCTTTATTGTCATTTCTCAGTACTCGCATGCATTGAAATGGAAAGTGTCCTCTGCAGTTAACCCTTACTGTACACTAGGAGCAGCGGGAAGCCGCAGGGCACCGTCCGCGGACCAGCTCCAGTTTTCAGTTCTGTCAGATCTCAGCCTGAGTCTATAACGATATACAACCTGCACCCAACAAGAGTCAAACAAAGATACAAAACACGCATGTTTCTGTTATAACAACAACCCTTTCAATGAGATAGCTGTAACAGTAGGCTTAACGGTGCAACACTCTGACATTTTTCTGACAAAGAAATCACACATCACTCAGAAATACAATTATTATTTTTACCAATTATCAACATGAGATGGCACATATTTCCACATTTTAACAGTGCATTTAAAAAGTATAAATATAGCACAAGAATGTGTTGACAATTTTTTTCTCAGTCTGCCAATAATGATAGCCTAAAAAAAAGATAATAGTAAATTGAAAACTGAATAACTAACCAATGAACAAATATCCAAATAATCAAATATTTGAGTCCAGCCCTACAACATTCTCAAATTTGTTTTTTTTTGTGATTAATGTCTTTCTTTACATTTTTTTTAATTTATAGGGTTGTGGTTAGCTAACCCTGGCCCTGACTGGCTTGGTAAACTTGTAATATTTTACTTGTAGTTCTCCAGTTTGGAAAGTGATTCCCACTACCAATCAACACTGGTTAAGAATTTTTCAAGCAGGGCTTTGGATGTTCGAATGAAACCTTTATTGTCCCTTGGAGAATTTGCTTTGCACAAAGAGCATATAGGAATATAAAAAGAAAAACATCCATACATCCATACATAAAACTACCATACATGACAGCACATAGTATAACATAAAGTATATATAATTTTAAAACGTCAGAAAAAGCATCATAAAAAACATCAGGGCAGAATTCAATAAAGGATATCAGGTTCAAGAAGTACCAGAAGGTGCCATATAGATGACATGATGTATTTCCCCAGCTGTTGTGAGACTGAGCCCTATGGATAAAATTGCATTTTTCTATCTGAAAGTAAAGGCCAAAAATTATTATGACTGAACAGTCACAGAGTTTGAAAAGTTGAAGAAATCTAAGGATTAGGAAATGGGGACAGATATACAGTCATTTAAATTCAGTCCAAAGATAAGGGGCTCTGGCCTAAGACCCCGGCTGCTATTATGGCCCAGAATTCAGAAAACCGAGGGAAAGCTTTTACGTAAGCGGCAGGTTAGCTTTAACGTCTAATCACCTGCCCGAGTCTGCAGGTACATCTGTTTGTGTCAGATTGTGTTTTGTGTGTGTGTGTGTGTGTGTGTGTGTGTGTGTGTGTGTGTTGTCACCTGTTCTGTTTCCTTTAAAATTCAAGTCAGCTTTATACCTTTAAACTCTCACAAATGACACAAGGGATTGCATTACATTCAATTAATGAGTCAATTTACTCGTAATTGGCCTGAAAACATGTCCTGTGTTTAACAAACCCCAGTTCAGACATGGTGCGGGGTTAACTGGGCCAAGGCACTCTGCTTGAATAAAGTAGTATTTTGTGCACAGTGTTTTATTTTCATGGGCTCACTTTCTTGAGATCAATACTGCGGCTGCGAAGCACAGGAGTCGGTGAATTAGAAATGGGCTTTTTTCATGAAATAATAAACTTCCCTTTATTGGAAAAGATGGTGTGGAAAATATCAGCGATCAGTAGGTAACAACTGGAAATCACTGACACACTGCAAACACAACACACATTACAAGTAGTGTGTGCTACCTATCGTTAGACATATTTTATTTTCTGTTTGTGTGTGTGTGTTTGTGTGCGTTTGTGTGAATGTAGGTGGGCGTAGTCCTTTGTGTACGTGTAATTTTATCATTTATACTGTTTGCCCAGAGAAATGCTATTGAGGTGCAGCAATGGCATATTCAGTGATGCCCTGAGGCCTTGAACCTAATTGGTCTCAAAGCCCACATCACTTTACAAACCCCATTATAGTTTAGACCAGCTCTCAGCCCTCTGGCAGGGCTTCAGGTCAGACGGAGACACAACTATCCCCTTACAGTAAAACCAAATTAATCTCACGCGTGCAATTTAACACGTGGAATATGTGACTCTTGTACAAAGCACACGGGGAAACGTGGTTTCGGGACATTTTCATGGTGTGAAACCCAGGGGACTGGGCATCCGGGTAGCATAGCCATTTATTCCGTTGCCTACCAACACGGGGGTCGCTGGTTCGAATCCCCGTGTTACCTCCGGCTATGTCAGGCGTCCCTACACACACAATTGGCTGTGTCTGCGGGTGGGGAGCCAGATGTGGGTAAATGTCCTGGTCGCTGCACTAGCGCCTCCTCCGGTCACGGGGGACGGGGAGGAGGGGGAGAGGGAACTGGGGGGGAAAGGCGTGATCCTCCCACGTGCTACGCCCCCCTGGCGAAACTCCTCACTGTCAGGTGAAAAGATGCGGTTGGCGACTCCACATGTATGGGAGGAGACATGTGGTAGTCCGCAGCCCTCCCCGGATCGGCAGAGAGGGTGGAGCAGCAACGGCTCAGAAGAGTGGGGTAATTGGCCGGGTACAATTAGGGAAAAAAAGGGGGGAAAACTTACGGGATTATACATTTAACCCATGTAAATTCACATGTGAAACCCATACAAATACCCCTCTGAAACCCATATGAATTTTCATATGGCACATATGGGATCCCATGTGAAACCTATGGGATTGCACGTTGAACCCCATGTAAATTCCCATGTGAAAACCGCAGAAATGCCGGTGTACAACCTGTGAGATTACACATGAAACCAAACAAAACATCCTGAATATCATGACGTGATCAACAACATGTATGTTAAACCCATGCAAAACAACATGTGAACCTCTAACTTCATGTGAAACCCGTGTGAATACTTGCATGTACCTCCAAAACAGTCTTAGTACTTATATTTTCTATAAAACATGTATACCAACAAAACACAACTCCAAACTAGGACTCATGGAGGGGGCTGGCAGATGTTTCGTCAGAGGAAAAAATAGAGTTACAGCAAATAAAGCGCATTTAGTCAGCGTCACCCAGCACTCAAATTCACCAACTTTGACACCAAGGGCAAGAGCCTTGACCCTGCTGAACCTACCATCTGTGGGCGGTATGAAAGGAGGATGCGCCATGCTGTGACACAGGCAGCCAGCAGGGTGCATGGTATGATCTGTCTATCCACAGTGTCAAATATGCTGTTTTCCGTTTACAGAAGTATAAAGTTGATCAGCAACAGCGTGGGGTTATGGGAAAGAGTAGGGGAAGCTAGGGTGAGAGGAGAGGTGATGATTAGCGAGCAGCAGTATGGTTTCATGCCAGGAAAGAGCACCACATGTGCAATGCTTGCTCTGAGAAAGTTGATGGAGAAGTATAGAGAAGGCCAGAAGCAGATGCATTGTGTTTAGTGGATCTGGAGAAAGCACAAGGCAGGGTGCCGAGAGAGGAGGCGTGGTATTGTATGAGGGAGTCGGGAGTGGCAGAGAAGTGGTGCAGGATATGTATGAGGGAAGTGTGACGGTGGTGCGGTAGGAGTGACAGATGGGTTCAAGGTGGAGGTGGGATTACATGAAGGATCGGCTCTGAGCCCTTTCTTGTTTGCAATGGTGATGGACAGGTTGACGGACGAGATCAGGCAGGAGTCTCCGCGGACTATGAACTTCGCAGAGCTGTAGGGATCAGCAGATGTTGTGATTTGCAGCGAGAGTAGGGAGCATGTTGAGGAGAGCCTGGAGAGGTGGAGGTATGCACTGGAGAGAAGAGGAATGAAAGTCGGTAGGAGCAAGAAGGAATACATATGCGTGAATGGTGAGGATGCAAGGGGTAGAGGTGATGAAGGTGGATGAGTTTAAATAGTTGGGGTCAACTGTTCAAAGTAATGGGGAGTGTGGAAGAGAGGTGAAGAAGAGAGTGCAGGCAGGGTGGAGTGGGTGGAGGTGATTAACAGAAGGGTACCAGCAAGAGTTAAACATGTACAAAACACTGGTTTACAGGTCTTTCCACACCATTGAGATCTGCAGCATTACATGGTAACACTATTTCCACATGTGTGCCATACGTTATAACAAGTGGTTACATGTTTGCCACCTGTGTTCCACGTGTCACATATTGGTTTGTACAACATGTGGAAACATATTTTCCCTATGTGCCCCACATGTTCCATCATGTGTTCACATGTTTCCCACACATGAGAACATGTGGAAAACATGGGAAATCCATGTGGTTTCTCTGTAAGGGGTACTTTTTCACTGTGAGTATTTGCCATTGTTTTACTCTTCCACCCTTCGACCTTTAATTTCCCTGTTTCAGATTTAGATCAATATGTAGAACAAATATAAATAACCTCAACTTGACCTCCTATGACCCTGCCAGACGGGCATGATTGACTGATATGTAGCAGGATCTGGAGGATGGATGAGGAGTGTGTTTGCAAATTTAAATGCTCTTTTCATGAGTGCGGTGTTTAGATGTTGACACAACTATAGTCTTACGCTATCCTGCCTGTGCAATGTTTTGCATGATTAAAGGTGTTGTTTGCTGAGATGTAATATTTGGACTGATGGATATGTTGTTTCAGGGAAGTTCAGTTATATGTACATGTATCATAGCGAACTCTACTCTTAGTGACTATTTACTTAGTAGAGTATTGCAAATCCTTTTCTCCTCTCTTTGCAAATAAAAACGTGTATAACCCATTCATCCAGGCGTCCGGGTGGCGCGACGGTCTATGCCGCTGCTTACCAACACGGGGATCGCCGGTTCGAATCCCCGCGTTACCTCCAGTTTGGTCAAGCATCCCTACAGACACAATTGGCCATGTCTGCGGGTTGGAAGCCGGATGTGGGTATGTGTCCTGGTCGCTGCACTAGCGCCTCCTCTGGTCGGTCGGGGCGCCTGGACTGGGAGGGGATGGCGTGATCCTCCTGTGCGCTACGTCCCCCTGGCGAAACTCCTCACTGTCAGGTGAAAAGACGCGGCTGGCGACTCCACATATATCGGGGGAGGCATGTGGTAGTGCGCAGCCCTCCCTGGATCGGCAGAGGGGGTGGAGCAGAGAAAATAGGGTAATTGGTCAAGTACAGTTGAGGAGAAAAAGGGGGAAAAATCCCTAAAAAGAATAAAATGTAAATATATATATACATACATACCAGTTATTACAAGACATTTGGAGAATTGGCATACTTCTGACAGCACGTCTAATGCTACCAAAGCTTGAGTTGGCCTTGTCAAGACTTTCATGGAGGGCATATGTTTTAAGACAGAGTAAAGTGATGATAATGATCACTGATGATACACAGCTGGGAGCCATGATCATCCTTCCAATGCAGCGAAACTGCTAATCAGGGGGAGCCATTCTCAGATTCTGCAGAATATCAAAGACATTAACAGTTCACCTCATCACAAGATCACAAGGTCTGGACCATGAATATATATATTTCTATGGCCAAGCACGTGGGGGGGGGGTAACTTCTGAGTGAGCCAAAGCCGGGGGTAAATGAGAGGCAGAAGAGCCCTCAGATACAAAAACAAAGAAATGATAAGTGAAGGAAAAGTGAGGTTGTAGCCAACCACTGGTTGAACGGTGGGTAAGTGGACATGGTAATTTAGGCTGGTGACCTTTTCATTAAATCATTTCTGCTTTACTGATAAGTGGTCTGCGCTGGTCTTTATCGATGGCTGTGGGAGATTCGACAAATTGGCGGTAATGTTCACATT
The DNA here is from genome assembly GCF_029633865.1 of Lampris incognitus. Lineage (NCBI taxonomy): Eukaryota > Metazoa > Chordata > Actinopteri > Lampriformes > Lampridae > Lampris > Lampris incognitus. Next base: position 13,405,383 of record NC_079222.1, on the reverse strand, counting down.
GATGGGTGGGAACACAAACACATTTCTACAAACACAGGATTAGCAATATGTTTTGGGTAAAATATAAAGGTCAAGTTAGGGCCCATTAATTATTACTATGAAGGGAACTATTGAAGTCGGCCTCCTGCGTTAAAAAGCTGTTGAGAAGGTCTGCTGAACTAATATTCATACGAGGCTTATAAAGCTGTCACCAAGTGTCACTTCAGCAAATTCTTCCTTGCTGTAAGTCAGCTGTGGCGTCTTTGAGAAGCATTTCTCCATCCCAGGCAGGCCCATAAAACTTTAATGCTCTAATCATTATGGTATGTCAAATGCCCTACCCGCTGCTTCGCATCTACACTTTAGAAACACTGACAGCTGTCAGTCAGGCCAACACAGGAGGTCTACAGAGAAGTCCTGGTCTGAATGGAGTCATAAGGCATCTCATTTGTAGGAAAACCTCTCTCTGCATGCTTATCCAGCTGCACAGATTCACAACACCATTGTTTTTGAGCGTAGATCCCCCTCAACTCATATCACATTTCTTTTAAGAAATGGTGCTTCCAGGGGCGTCTGGATGGCGTGGCGGTCTATTCCGTTGCCTACCAACATGGGGATCGCAGGTTCAAATCCCCATGTAGCCTCCAGCTTGCTCAGGCGTCCCTACAGGCACAATTAGTCGTGTCTGCGAGTGGGAAGCCGGATGTGGGTGTGTGTCCTTGTTGCTGCACTAGCGCCTCCTCTGGTCAGTCGGTCGGTGGGCCTGTTCAGGGGGATAGCGTGATCTTACCACGCGCCACATCCCCCTGGTGAAACTCCTCACTGTCAGGTGAAAAGAAGCGGCCGGCGACTCCACATGTATCGGAGGGGGCATGTGGTAGTCTGCAGCCCTCCCCGGATCAGCAGAGGGGGTGGAGCGGCGACCGGGACGGCTCGGAGGAGTGGGGTAATTGGCCGGATACAATTGGGGAGAAAAAGGGGGGGGGGAATGGTACTTCCACAACGGCTTATATCATAAGGACTCCAAACCCATGCCCATATGGGCCTTATCAGAGCTACTCTGAATTCCTTAGTGCCCAGAAAGTACTGCACAACAATTAAGCAGATACTGGGGATCTGTATAGTAAACCCCTATAATGCAGTTCATAAACATCCTGGTTATGGTCAATGCAGTAAGTGTCATGCTTGTATAACACCAGAACCACCGGGATTTCACTCCTACCTAAAACGACCATGGGCCGTCAAAATGACGGTCGGTTTTTAAACTCTTTACTCTGTCAAGATAAATACCTAAATGAGATATTAACGAGTTGCATATGATAGTATGTTTGTTAGGAAAAGAGTGACACCAAGATTCGCATTTTAACAACTATAATACTATTTTTTAAATAATATAAACTTCAGAGAGACTGAAGTTGAACTTGAATAGTAAAATTAAAAAAGTGAAAATATTACCTGAACACAAAACGGGAAACATATATTGCTCATCTACCGAATGCAACAAGGACTATAAAACAAAAAGTGAAATGTAAAAAAAACCCCTATTGAAACAGTCCCAAAAAACGACCGGAACTTAAAAACTGCAAGACCGACCCCACGGTTTGTCAAGACATATTCAGTTGAGGTATTAATGCATTGCATATGTTGGTATGTCTGTTAAGAAACGACTGACACCCAAATTAACATTTTAACAACTTTAACAGTGTTTTTCACACCATTTAAAATGGCCGCTGTCCAACGTCTGGTAGTAATGGTGCGTCTGTACCTGCGTCTGTACCTGCGTCTGTACCTGCGTCTGTACCCAGGCATGTTGGCAATAACCAAAAATCCAGTTTAGACGATGTCTCTGCACTGGAGGCCGCTCGTGTGTTTCTAGAACAGAGCAGTGAACCTGGCGAAGGCCGTGACGCCACCAACACACGTCATAAATAGTGACACGACGCGCGCGATCACGTGCAAATCAAGATCGGTCTTTTTGACGGCTCGTGGTCATTTCAGATAGATCTTATCATATTTATTTTTTTTGCAATTGATCCAAAACTAATTTTAATGCAAATATATGCATTTTAGGAGCACTCACGGAGCGGCAGGTCTGTATCTTTTTTCTCTCTCGTGAGGTTATTAAACTCTGAAAATCCCAAACCGTCAAAGTGACAGCCATTGTCGTTTTAAAGGAACTGAGAAATTAATCCATTTAATGGATTTGACTTGCCCATTTATCAAAAAAATAAGACTCAAGACATGACAAACCCATGCATGGACAGCTTAACCACGGACTATTCATTCATACTGTGTACGTCTGGGTCTCGGCTTTAACATATACTGTAAAGCATTAGTTGGAAAGCAAAATCACTTTTCTCTACACCCAGAAAAGGGAGGTCAACATAAAATAAACACATCTTCCTTCCTTTTCAAATTCCTTCCTAGTACGTGAGACTATACACTATACACCTCCGCCATATCTCTATGCTGACGTGGTGAGACATGCAAAGGCCCTTCCAGGAGGAGTCAAGTGACAAGCTTGTCAGCGTGACAGCTCGCTGCAAATCCCATTTGTCGTCGAGGTCTCTATTCACCGACAGTCACACCTGACTGAGTCTCCACAGGGGAATGAAGTGGAGGCACTGTAGCGGTCTTACTCTGTCTATTAAGACATGTGTGATTATGCTCAATGTGAATACACATTTATCTAGTACACATACCAGCACTGGCCTAAGAGCAGGGCAGGCGTGTGTGTATAGTCATGACAACACACCAGCTTCTGATCCTGCCAGAAGACTTACATGTTGAGATACAAACACTCGGGTAAAGAGGGACAAGAAGATTTTTTTTTCTTTTTTGATTTTTTTTCCTCCCTTTTCCTCCCCCTCCCCAGCAAACATGCCTCTTTGGGGCCCATGTGGGGCCACTGCGGGCAGGAACAGAGGGCCCAGTGTGGGCACCCTGTTACCGGCATGAAATGCGGGGCACGTGTGGGCCCCAAACTAAAGCCCCCTGGTGGGGCCTGTTGAGAATCACCTTCTTGGTCCTCGTCCCCAGGTCCGTTGATGTGAAGAAAACAGCCACCACGTCTTAGGAGATTAAAATAATTTTATTGAGTACAGATCTGGAGACACACTGCCAATCCGTCGTGTGTGTCTGACTTCTTTGTGTGTCCTGGTGGGTTATATAGACCCCCCCTACTTCCCCAGTGGGCAGCCCACACTAAGCAGAGTGGGCCCTCAGTGGGACCCATTGTGGGGCTGCAGCATGCCCATAGTATGCTCACACTTTGGGCTGGGAGCAGTGGTCCCACACGGGCCCATAGTGCCCCATGTGTACCTGGTATGCTAGTGACATTTATTGACAGCCAGCTCAAACAAAAAAATGAAGCAAATATAAATTATACGAAGAAAGAATTCATTGAAAATTGGAAACAATTGGAATTGAAAAACAAAACTATATCCCAAATTAAATGCTTTTATAAAACAGAACAACAAACATAGAACCACATTTGAACACAATAAAAACATTAAATCTGAAAAAAAACCAAACATTAAATCTATTTATTTTTTGCTCCTTCTGCTCCTCCCTCCGTCTCTATCCCTGGCATTTCTGAGCCACATCCGGATGGCAGCTTACAGCTCGGATGCTGTGGTCCAGCTGCTTTTTGTCCCAGTATCTGAAGAAAACAACAATTGTTAATCTGTAACAAATAGTTAATCTGTAATTAAGTTGGTTAAAAAAACAGCATGAGCTGCTCTATGGGAACATTTAAGGGACAAAAAATTAACAAAAAAACGTGTGTTCTTTCTCTTAGCTATGATATGAAACAGCTGCGACAAACCAAAAAAGTTGAGACGGTACTTGTCTAGTGGGATGGGCAGTTTTAGTTAAGTGTGGGATGGACCGGTTGTACCTTGGACAACTTGTTTACATTTTACTGTCATTTTTGCAGAGGTCTGACTATATGCAGCATTGGGCATGGGCAGTAAATAAAAGGTTTGAGTACTGCTTACCCTAAAGCAGTTGTAATCTTAAAACGTTTTACCTGTACTGTCAACAGGGGGTTGACCTCAAAGGTCAAAACTGCTGTGGGCCCCGCACGGGCTAACCCACAGAGGGCCCATGTGGGCTTACTTTGGGCAAGTCCACAGTGGGTTGCCCACAGAAAACCCTCATGGGGGCCTCAAAGGGCAAAACTACTGTGGGCCCCGCATGGGCTAACCACATGGGGTCCATGTGGGATTAGTGCGGGTTTGCCCCTGTCCACATTGCCCCACAGTAAACTCACCCCTACCCACAGTGGGCTGGCACGGGAATGTTTGCTGGGTCTGCCGATCCGGGGAGGGCTGCAAACTACCACACGCCTCCTCTGATACACGTGGAGTCGCCAGCTGCTCCTTTTCACCTGACAGTGAGGAGTTTCGCCAGGGGGGGACGTGGCACGTAGGAGGATCACGCTATTCCCCCCCAGTTCTCCCTCCCTCCCAGACAGGCACTCCGACTGACCAGAGGAGGTGCTAGTGCAGCGACCAGGACACATACCCACCCGCAGACACGGCCAATTGTGTCTGTAGGGACGCCTGACCAAGCCGGAGTTAACACGGGGAGTCGAACTGGTGACCCCCATGTTGGTAGGCGACGGAATAGCCCGCTATGCTACCCGAACACCCGGGACATGAAGATTTAATGAAACTTAAATCCTGGAGAGGGAAGAAAGAGAACCTTGGGAGGATAAGACAGAGAAAAGAAGAAATAGTTGAGGCTGGCACGTGCTAAACAAGGAGCCGATTGTAATTGGTGAGTCACAAATGGTGAACGAGAGTAGGATGTGTTGCTGAGGAGAGTTGGTTGGGAAGGAGCAACAGGGGCACAGGGAAGTCTTGTTCGGAAAACCTCTAGCCATAACAAAAAGGCCCATTGTTAATCAAAATGGAAACAAAAACCCAAATCCACCATATAAATGTTAACACCTAATCCAGAGATTAGACCTTCACATGAAACTGTCTCCAATAATGAAACCCAACAAGTATAAATTATGCTTGTAAAGCATTATGCTGTTGCACAGATGTGGGAGGCTGGTGGTAGGAGGGCTGGTTGTCACTCAAACGGTTTCTCAAAGGGTAGAATTAGACATGTGCAAGGATCAATGGAGCTGTGGGTTATTCACAAACATTAATGTTTTCATTTGCAGGAGGCTCATAAAGCAACAGAAAAGCCAAGACAGCTCTCTCACACAATACAAAACCATTAGTTCACGCTGCGAAACACTGTGTGAAGGAAAACCTTAACGGGCCAAGCATTGACAGAATAAGCGGCTTATTTTCATTCCAGCTCCGCCATTTTATTTAAATGAGCATTTTAATGCAATATTACCCTTTATCAACAGAAGGGTGGAAGGTAACTAAAAGGATGTGGGGGGGATATATGCAGCAAAGACCTTGGGCTGGATTTGGACCCAAGATGTTGTGTCTAAAACTGGAGCTAGCTGTATGGTTAAACGCTGGCAGAGTTTTGAGTGTGTGCCATGTGTGTTAACCTTGGTGTGCACAGGTGTTTGCTCACATACTTGCATAGTGTAACGATCATGAGTAGACTCGCTAGCCCTTGGCTAACGGGTCGGACCCTTTAGTTGGCTGGTTAACGTAGTTGCCCGTGGTGCGGGAGATCAGGGTTCGCGTCCCGGCTGCGGCGGTTCCCGGCTGCCCCCCCCCCACCCCAAATTCACTGCATTGGTGTCAGAAGTGGGATGGCGAGACCATGAGACCATCGGAAGGGCGTGCATGCAGAGACGTGAGGGACCCGGTATGCTGAAGCGTGGGGACGCGCTTCCTGAAGGAGGGGGTCTAGTGTAATGATCAAGAATGAGTAGACTCGTTAGTCCTTGACTAACGGGTCGGACCCTTTAGTGAACTGGTTAAAACAGTCCCCCGTGGTATGGGAGACCTGGGTTCGCATCCGTCTGCCTCCCCAACTTCACTACAGTATATTGCTCATATGTGCCCCAGATGGAAGTGCTGGGTGTTCAATTAGATTTACAGAAAGGACCTGAGACAGCCCGGGGTTCAAACCCAGGACTGACAGAAATGAGCCCCGGGTGTATTGCCCTTTTTTTCATTCTATGTGTTGTTGTTTTGTCCTTTGTTATGTTTTTGGGACTGTGTATATTTGTCAGCTTCTTTGTCCTCAGTACTGCTCTGGCTTTTTGTCGTTTTGCCAGATATCGTCTCTGGAGATCCATCTAAACGTGTAAGCAAAGCCTCACAGGGACCAAGCTCCTGGATAACTGCGGCAGAAGTGCAGACATGCGGACCTAAGAAAGATAATCAGCAGTTCTGCCGATACTCTTTATCAATTCAGTACGCCCATTTTCAGCCTTCGGTCATGGCCTACTAATGAGCAAGTATTTTTGATATTTTTGAATACGATTAAGTCATTGCAATTCTTTGCATAGACTCAAAAATATATTTTTGGGGGGCAATTACGATTCCATGTATTATTTTTCTCTGCTAGGTGCTAGGTGTGCACTAGAGCACACCTAGCACCGTGTTTAACTATGTACACAAACTCCTATGCATACATCAGTGCAATGTGATTGACACACTCAAATTGCTAGACAGCGACCAATCAATCACTCTGTTAATCAATGATAATATGTTGTACATAATCTACAAACATCAGTCCTTAGCATGGTAATCTGAATCACGTTTGACTCGGACTCATGTTTATTGGCCATGTAGGTTTGCACGTACATGGAATCTGACTCTGGTTTCGTGGCTCTCTCAGTGTACTTAACATAGAATAACACAACTACAACACAACAATCTTCAGATATATACACAAGGATTGACTTATACAGGCGAAATAAGAGGGGGTAGAGTGCAGTGGTGCAGAGAATATATGAGAGATGCTGAAAATAGATGTTAGCAGGTTACTTACATACATGCCTGAGGTAGCTGGACATGACAGAGCCTACCAGTATACATGTACAATGTACAGTACAGTATATACAAGATGGATGGATTTATTACACACTGTTACGCGTTCATTTGAATGCCAGCCCACAGAAAGAAGCTGTTTTTATGTCTGGTTGTCTTGGGGTACCGTGCTCTGTAGCGCCCGCCAGAGGGGAGGAGTTGGAACAGCTTGTGACCAAGTCAAGTTTATCTATATAGCACATTTAAAACAACCACAGTTGAACCAAAGTGCTTCACAAGCTTAAAATGCAATATAAAATAAGTAACACATATGAATATAAAAATATATGTAAAATAAGACATGATAAAATAAAGAAATTAAAATGTAAACAATAAAACACAAGTGTAAAAGTATATTTCCACAATAAATTCACGGTGTCAAGCTCAAGTTGAATTGAATGCCAGCGAGAAGAGGTAGGTCTTTAACCAGGATTTAAAAGTCTCTAGGGTCCGAGCAGATCTTACGTGTGATGGGTGTGATGGCTCTGCAGTGATGTTGCCTGCTCGTCTCCTGAGTCTGGTGGTGTCTTAGTCCTGCATGGAGGGCAGGTAGGAAGCAACGATTTTCTCTGCAGACCTAACTGTCTGTTGTGGTCTGTCCCAGTCCTGTCTGGTGGCTGAACCAAACCAGACAGTGATGGATGTGCAGAGGACAGACTGGATTATTGCAGTGTAGGACTGAATCAACAGTTCCTGAGGAAGGTTGAATTTATTGAACAGGCGGAGAAAGTAGGCCTCCGCCGGGCCTTTTTGATGATTGCGTCTATGTTGGATGCCCACCTTCGTTCCTGGGAGATTGTGGAACCCAGTAAGGTTGTTTAGAAATTATAACATATTATAAGATGCCAAAACACTAGGGTAGAACAACCATTATGTGGCATCGGGCGAGCACCTGGAGGCACCCGCCTATTGGCGTGCATGAGGGGCACCAAAGTAGCCGCACTCAGTATCGCCAAGCTGCAGATGGGGAGATGCCTCTGGCATGCAAGAAATACCTCAAATATTGTTTTTCTTATTGGTGTACAGATGTTTTTTTTAGTTGTTTACAATTATACAGAGGAATTAGTCAGCCAGCTGTAGACCCTGAGATGTCATTGTTGTGCCAATGCTTCCAGTGTGCCAGAAAGACATGTGGCATACTGGAAATGCCACTTGACCCCATCCAGCTTTTTGTTTAATCTATTCTTCACTTTATTTAGTAATGGTTCAACATGTATAGTCCAAGTATGAAAAACACAAAAGGCTTCATTTGAAATGATGACCTTACTCTATGTCCCCTTGCTGAGCAAAAGAGAAGTTGTGTTTCATATACTGTGAAGTTGTAATTAGGATGGTGAATTTGGGGAATGGGGGAATTCGTGGTGAATTTTCCCTGTGGGCCAAGGAGGTTTGAGCAGGGCTCAGGCTCAAGACTGAAGTCAAGTATAGCCAATGAACCCAGTGCAACAATTACTCCGAAAAGTCGTCTGGCAAATTAATGTGCAAATTAATCACATGAGTTAGTGTGGCTAGGAATTGAATTATGTGTTCCCATAATAAACCAAAAAATCATCACAGGCTCTCAAAGGAGGAACGACTCTCTCTCACTTTGTGAAATTGTTAACACTAAACTGTACACTAGCATAGAAAAAGTGATTAATTAAATGATTAATTAATTAAATAAAACCTTCACGTGCATGGTTAGTCCCTGAAATGAAGCCACTGTTGAGGTCACGTGGCAGTAACAGAAACAAAAACATGACTATTTCTGTCACATGACAGTAACAGAAGAAATTAAGGAGATCATTCTGGCTCAGTCAAGGTATTTTCAATTCACCTGTCTGCAGCTGGATACCGCTCACTGAACCACAACTAATACCTTTTTTTAAAATTTTAGATTCTTTATAACTGCACTGTTATACCAAACCTCCACACTCTCACACATTTTAATGAGCAACTTAATATGGTGGGATCCGTCTTGTCTTTAACGTTTTGATTTTACTCATCATTTTTATTTTTTTTATTACAACTGTCAACTTTTATGGCATGTCCTTAAATGCCATATTTAATTTTTATGTTTTACTTCATCTTGACATTGTTCTCAATCAGACTGTAAAATGAATGAATAAAAAAAAAAATAATAATAAAGAAAATTGAATAAAATGAAATGATCTGGTTTGACATAGGGGGCAAAAACCAGTTAGAATGGAATAAATTAACAGCCTTTCATGAAAGAAGCATCCAGCCACTGAGGAGGCATAGTCATAACACAGTCATAACATAATAGATGGAGCGCAGTCAGTGCATTCTCAGTGCCGGTCCCAGGCCGGGGTGAATGGGGAGGGTTGCGTCAGGAAGGGCGTAAAAGCTTTGCCAAATCAAATATGCGGATCATAAATCAGATTTCCATACCGGATCGGTCGAGTTCTGGATTACCAACGACCACTGCCGGTACTGTTGGCCAGCAGGGTGCCGGTGGAAACTACGCTACTGTTAGGTGAAGGAGGAGGAGAGGGGGAGGGGTAGGAGTGTGGAGGTGAGAGTCGGAACTCTGAATGTTGGCACTATGACTGCTAAAGGGGGAGAGCTGGCTGATATGGTGGAGAGAAGGAGGCATACTGAGTGTGCAAGAGACCGGGTGGAAGGGGAGTAAGGCCAGGAGCATCAGAGGTGGGTTCAAACTCTTCTACTGTGGTGTGGATGGGAGGACAAATGGGGTAGGGGTAATGCTGAAGGAAGAGTCTGTCAAGAGGGGTCGTAGCCTTTAGGCGACTGGTTAGTGCAGTCGACCATGGTGCGGGCGACCCGGGTTCGCGTCCTGGCTGCAGTAATTCCTGGCTGCCCCCGAAGTCTCTACACACTGTTACTGTGATGGCCTGGCGGCCTGTCCAGGGTGTCTCCCTGCCTGCTGCCCAATGACTGCTGGGGTAGGCTCCAGCATCCTCGCAACCCTGAGAGCAGGATCAGCGGTTTGGATAATGGATGGATGGAGTATGTCAGGAGTGTGCTGGAGGTGAAGAGAGTGTCGGACAGAGTGATGAGTATGAAGCTGTTGGATGAAGTGGTGGAGAGGGCACCCAAGGAGGAGAGAGTGGTGACTGGAGCGGACCTCAACGGGCACGTCGGTGAAGAGAACAGAGGTGATGAGGAGGTGAGTTGCAGGTGCTGAGGAGAGGAATGTGGCAGGACAGATGGTGGTGGGTATCGCAAAGAGGAGGGGAATGACTGTGGTGAATACATATCTCAATTATTATTACCTATATTTTGGGTGGCATGGCGACCCACTGTTGCCTCACAGCAAGAATCGGCAGTCCGTTCTGAGGCCTTGTGTGGCCTACCGCTTCACAGCTGTGCTGTTGTTGCTCCGAGACGTTTCCATTTCACAGCAACATACTTACAGTCTGGCAGGGCAGACATTTGCCCAAGTGGCTTGTTGGAAGGTGACCGTGCTACGACAGTGACCCCCTGAAAGTCACTGAGCTCTCTAGTGCCACCCGTTCCCCTGCCAGCGTTTATCCATACAGATTGCACGGCTGTATAACTGGATTTTATGAATTTACCCACAATGGATGTGGCTGAAAAACCCAATTCCACTTGTTAGCAGGGGTGTCCACATACTTGTGGCCCACATATTGTGTGTCTATGTAAAGCTATAGTGTAACTGTAGTGTCATCTGGCACACGCTATCTGTCTGTAGGATGGGTGAATGTAGAATTTGACATTTAATGCAGGCCTATCCAAAATCTATGGTGTAAAACTTAACATTTTTGTCACAAAATGTCTGCAGGATGCATGTAAAGCCATCAATGTCATTTGACATAGGCCTTAGTAAGTCTCTAGTGTGTCAAGTATAGTATGTGGTAACACTTACCTTAAATCTGCTGATAACACTTATCTTAAATCTGCCTGTATGGATTTGTATAGATATGGGTAGTTTAGTTCTAATATAGGTTTAGGTTAATATATGGCTTTTAGTTTCATTGTAAGGGTCATACATTTTCTCCTGGGGGGGGGGGGCAGTGGGAGCTAGTTGCCTACCTCCGGCTCGGTCAGGCGTTCCTACAGACGTAGGCCGGATGTGGGTATGTGTCCTGGTCGCTGCACTGACCCCTCCTTTGGTCGGTCGGGGCGACTGTTTGTGGGGGGAGACTGGGGGGGATAGCGTGATCCTCCTACATCCCCCCCTGGTGAAACTCCTTACTGTCAGGTGAAAAGAAGCGGCTGGCGACTCCACGTGTATCGGAGGAAGCGAGTGATAGTCAGCAGCCCTCCCCGGCTCGGCAGCACAGAAGAGTGGGGCAATTGGCCGGGTTCAACTGGGGAGAAAAAGGGAGAAGAAAAGAAAGAAAAGAAGGAAATATTCTTGTCTGAATTTGCAGCACTGGGAAATAATTCTCCATTTAACAGCCATCACTCAGTGCATCACATGACAGACAAAATAAGCACTTACTTCTTTCCCAGAAAACCAAAAAAAGAAAGGAAAAAAAGGACAAAAGGACAAAAGGACAAAAGGAGGCCCTCTGTGTCTTGCAGCATGAATGGCTTTCTCAGATGAAATACTTACATGCTAGCTTTTTACTTTAACTACGCAGTATAAAACACCCCTGAGTAAGTGAGGCTGTTAAGACAACGTGTCAAGATAATGTGCCTGTGTGTGTGTGTGTGTGTGTGTGTGTGTGTGTGTGTGTGTGTGTGTGTGTGTGTGTGTGTGTGTGTGTGTGTGTGTGTGTGTGTGTGTGCGTGTGTGCGTTTCATATTATGGGCTGCATTCCATATTTCCAGCATCACCTCACAGGTGCATATTTTACAGTTGCTTACAACGACGACAGCGCACTCCGTCCCAAAAGCCTGGGGGGCCGCTGCATCCCCGAGGTTGCCACGGGGACAGCTGTTCATATAAACATAACAGGTGTTACTAGCATCACTTGAGAGCCTGTTTTTTTTTCTTCTACCCACAATTCTTCTTCCACTCCATTTCCCTTTCTCCATCTTTGCAGGATGTACTCTGCACATATTTGGTATTCAGTTTTTGGAGAGAGACGCGTGCTGCCCACTTCCTCTCGTGGATCACAAGCGTAGATGGATAAAATGGCTGAATTTACTATATAAGAGCACATCCGTCAATGTTTTTGTTATATCACACTTAAAATATAGGTCCTCTTAAATATGAAATATAGCTGCAATGAATATGCAAAACAATGTGCTACACAGCAGAGCAATGCATCATGTTTGCTATGGAGGCTACATTAACAACCCTATATGGACAGCGACACACACTGTGCTCTTTCAGGTATACATTAGTTGTAATATGAGTTGCATACATGCATAATACCTTGTGATGTATCGTTGATGTCATTATTTGGATGAGACATAACAGCGTCTTGTCCTTACGAGTCGTAGGGAAGGGTGGCGTGACAGTTCACCGCACCAACCTCGGGGGCCATTTGTCCACATACTGAGGGCTGCAGGATGCAGGATGCAGGATGCAGGATGCTCGGCCTCTGTGTTCATTAGTCAAACAATGCTCACTGTAGCGGGGATTTCTGTCCTTTTGTGTTTGCCGGTAAGATTCTGGACCCCCCCCCCCTTGTAAACACAGTCTGCGACGATGGGGACGAACAGCATCTTGAATGTGAAATAAGTCCACGTCCTCGGAGAAATTATGCATTTTCCACCTTATTTGTGCCGGATTGTGGTTGTGCTGCAGAAACAATGCACAGCGTTAGAAAGGCCCCTGTAACACCCGGCCCTCATAGCAGGCTGAGTGTTAAAAATATCATAATGATATGGTGTTTTACACCTGCACAATATTTGTGGCCCCAGCAAATTCTTCTTTTTTTTATTTATTTATTTATTTATTTTTTTGCTGCAATCAGACTCTGCTTCTTATCCCTGTATCTCTCTTCCTGTATTACATTTGGCTATTCTCACTGAATCCTCCTCGAGATTGCGTTACAGCCATTGCGTGCAAATTACTTTCCCCCCACAATCTTTTATTCCAGACTAACCTAATTGAAACAATATTGTTTTTTTGGTGTGGGGGGGGGGCGTGACTCATGCCTCGTGTCTATATTTCCCAGGTTACTGGCCAGCAAGACATGCACCATGTGCCTTTACTTCATCCCCCGTTCCCTTGTTTCATTATTCTGTATCTAGAAACACGTTTCGGTATTTCCTTGCAGAGGAAAAACACACAATGCCTCACGGCAATGAATACATCCTTCTCATCCCTGTGCCCCCCGGAAGCAAGCCCGTTGTGTTTTGTGGATGGGGGGGGGGTTGATCGAGGACGGGTTCCCTGATAGATGAGTTCACGCCATCCTCGTCAGCTGTGCAGCGGTGCGCGTGCCTCTCCGGGTCCTGCCGCAATACTGCTAATTGCCTCCGCGTGCAGCGTGCCAGGAAACTCCTGAGTCAACGGACAGCTGGGGAACTGGGTCACAACGGATGTAGGAAAGATGGCGTCCGTGCGGCGTGTCCGTCTATTCCGTTGCCTACCAGCACGGGGATCGCCGGTTCGAATCCCCGCGTTACCTCCGGCTTGGTCAAGCATCCCTACAGACACAATTGGCCGTGTCTGCGGCTTGGAAGCCGGATGTGGGTATGTGTCCTGGTCGCTGCACTAGCGCCTCCTCTGGTCGGTCGGGGCACCTGGACTGGGAGGGGTAGCGTGATCCTCCTACGAAACTCCTGGCGAAACTCCTCACTGTCAGGTGAAAAGAAGCGGCTGGCGATGTATTGGGGAGGAGGCGTGCGGCAGTCTGCAGCCCTCTCCGGATTGGCAGAGGGGGTGGAGCGGCGACTGGCACGGCTAAGAGAGTAGGGTGACTGGCCAGGTACAACTCGGGAGAAAAAGGGGATAAGATAAATAAATAAAGAAATATATGTTTATGTGTGTGCGCGCGCGCGTGAGTGCGTGCGTGCATGCATGTATGTGTGTATATATATATATATGTGCGTGTATGTGTGTGTGTGTGTGTGTGTATATATATATATATTCTACATCTGTGAACTGAAGGTTATTGTTGGATTTTGTGTTCATTTTGCCAGCATCAAATTTGGCAGCCCCTGTTTTATTAGGAATTAAGAAGAGCTCAACCGCTGGTGTAGAAAGGAGCCTCCGTGGACTGAAGGCTCGAGGTTTGGAGCTGTGGTCTGTCTAAGCTCCTTTCGTCTCCCGTACTGAAGTCTAGGCTGCCTGATGGATCCATCCCCTTGCCAACAAAGCTCTTTTCCACACAAAAAAAAGACAAAAGAAAATAATGGAGTAGTGAGGTGGGCCGGAGATACGGTGCTGCTGTGGATTCCCGGGAATTATGTTTTCTTAAATTGGTTTGCGAAGAGCTGGGTGAGAGGGAACGGGGGTGGGGGGTGGGGGGGAGGGAGGGGACTACGACTTTTAAGATTCAGGACTCAGTACCCCAGCTGCGATGCCACAGCCAGTATCTGTATCTTCCCCATTCACCACCGCACGAGACATCAGGCTGCTCCATGACAGGAGGGAGGGATTGGGGGGGGGTGTTGATCGAACGTATTAATGGAGTATTTATGGAATATTTGTGGAAAATCCACAGGAATAATCTGGTAAGTGGCTCGATGGCTGCTGAATCAGTTTACAGGTCTTGCGTGTAGCAGCTTATCTAACAGCGGTGGTCATGCTGTCATACCCTCGATGCCCTCTAGGGTTCCAAGTTCTCCCGCATTGTCACATTTCCACCCACTAAATATTCCCCACCAAAACTTATTGGAAATACTGTACAATCCAGTCTACACACACACACACCGATACACCACACACACACACACACACGCACACACCAAGACACCACACACACACCAAGACACCACACACACACACAAACACACACACACACACGCACCAATACACCACACACATATACACACAGACACACGGATACACCACACACACTAGTGCTAATTCAGTCCACCCACTCATTACACTTAATATATTGCTTGAGACCCCCCCACTCACACGCTTTCACATACACACTATACATATATATTTCCAATTCAGTCCACCCCCTCATTACACAGAAAACGTTGTTTGACCCCACCCCCTCTCCCCAATCCCCACCAACGACCCCACACTATCTTGTTCTTTCTGATTTAGGCTCGCTGCCCTGGCTGGTGCAAACAGTAGCAGCATCTGTTAGTTCCTGTAATCCATCCAGATTTCAGTCCTGTGAGCATCTGCTGCAGCCCGCCCCAAGAGAGGATACCCGCAAGGGAGAGCAAAGCAGCGGAGAGAGCGAGAGAGAGAGAGAGAGAGAGAGAGAGAGAGAGAGAGAGAGAGAGAGAGAGAGAGAGAGAGAGAGAGCGAGAGAGAGAGAGAGAGAGAGAGAGAGAGAGAGAGAGAGAGAGAGAGAGAGAGAGAGAGAGAGAGAGAGAGAGAGAGAGAGTGAGAGAGAGAGAGAGAGAGAGAGAGAGAGAGAGAGAGAGAGAGAGAGAGAAGGGATCTATAGGAAGATGCAGGGGGCTTGGAGAAAGCAGAGGAGGGATGTAAAACTTCGGAGAGCCAAAGCAAAAGGTGAAAAGTAAAACACGGCAAAACTTGGAACAACGATTTCCTCTCATTTGTTGTTGTTTTGTTGTGCATATCAAATTTAAGTGAGACTCTTGATCATGGAGCGGAAGTGCATCCTCCCACGCGGTAAACCTGGCACAACAAAACACAACAAAACAACACACACACACACTCACGCTGCTGCGAGACGCTGCCGACTGGGGCGGGAAGCAGGAGCGAGCGGGTCTCGGCGGCCGGCCCCCTGTGGCAGGACTCCGCCACTGCAGCTGCTGTGGTCATTATGAGGCGGCGGCGGCGGCGGCGGCGGCGGCGCCAACCTCCTGGTCAGCCAGCAGTCGCCTTAGTGATATGTGCCTCCCAGATTAGGGCCGAGTCGAATCCGCCCTGAATCTGGTCGAGGAAACACATGATCGGGGGGGACCAGCAAGTAGCATCAGAGATCCTGCAAGTAATCCAGGCAGCTACAACGGCACACACACCGGAAGTGATCACAGGGTATTGCTTTAACTTATCAGACTCGAACTGATTTAAATGAAACATATAATTAAGTATGATTTATTTGTTATTCAAGTCCTCTAATTATTATTGTTTATTCATTTATTTATTTGCCCCCCCCCCTTTCGCTCCCCAATTGTATTTGGTCAATTACCCCACTCTTCCGAGCCATTCCGGTCGCTGCTCCGCCCCCTCTGCCGATCCGGGGAGGGCTGCAGACCACCACGTGCCTCCTCCCATACACGTGGAGTCACCAGCCGCTTCTTTTTCACCTGACAGTGCGGAGTTTCGCCAGGGAGAGGTACACGTGGGAGGATCACGCTACCCCCCCACCCAGTTCCCCTTCCCCCCGAACGACCGACCAGAGGAGGTGCTAGTGCAGCCAGGAACCCTAACCCACATCCGGCTTCCCGCCTGCACATACGGCCAGTTGTGTGTGTAGGGACGCCCGACCAAAACGGAGGTGACACGGGGATTCGAACCGCGATCCCCATGTTGGTAGGCAACGGAATAGACTTCTACACCACCTGGATGCCTGGACTTATTTCACATTTTTTTTACTATTTTATTAATACCCGTGGGGGGAGGGTGGGTTCTTTCTCTGCATTTAACCCATCCTAGCTGTGTAGCTAGGAGCAGCGGGCAGCCGCCGTGCAGCACCCGGGGACCAACTCCAGCTCGTCTTGCCAGGCCTCGGGCAGGGCCACAGACAGGAGCATTAACCCTACCATGCATGTCTGTTTAATGGTGGGGGAAACCGCAGCACCCGGAGAAAACCCACCGCAGACACGGGCAGAACATGCAGACTCCACACAGAGGACGACCCGGGATGACCCCCCCCCCAAGGTTTGACCCCCCCCCCGCCCAAGGTTGCACAACCCCGGGGTTTGAACCCATGACCTTCTCGTTGGGAAGCGACAGCCCTAACCACTGCGCCACCGCGCCGCCCACGTGTTCCAAAGCTAGAACTCACATCTACTGCTGTAGTTTCACAATGTGTGTCTGGTGTGTGGTGTGTGTCTGTGTGAGAGTCTATAAACGGCCAAACTAAAGCACTAGGGGCCTTGATTCTTTTGGGGGCTTATTGGGGATGATCGGGGGCACCTATAAAAAATAGCAGAAAATTAAAATTATGCATAAATATGCAAAATATGCATTTTTCTAAAATGGCTAAAGCCACTTTTCTCGGCATTTCAGATGATTCTGAGCGTCTTTGATTTTTTCACCTATAACATTTTTTTTTCTTGGACTGTTTTCTTGGACTGTTTTGGCATTATGCAAAATATATGCATTTTTGCAAAAATGCACTTATGATCCTCATTTCTTTTGGAGGTGGTAGGTATTGTTCCAGAGAGGACCAGAAAAATAGCAGAAAATTAAAATAATTATAATAATTATGCATCGTTATGCAAAATATGCATTTTCTAAAAATGGCTAAAAACCACTTTTCTCGACATTTCAGATGATTCTGAGCATTTGGGGGGAGGGAGTTGGAGTGGGGGGGGGGGTTAGGGGCAGGGGGAAGGCGGTTAGCTGGCAGGATGAAGAGGGGGGAGATTTAGACGGGCGGATAACCAAACCGCTACATTGTAGCGAGGTTCTTATAGTAAGTAATATAAAATCACATTTTAACTGCTAGCTACGAAAAAACAATGTCTTGACCCCCTCTAACATCTGATGGACTCAAACGTCATCGCGCCGAGTAGCCGCGTTAACATGACCACGTGACACATCCTAACAGACCTAAAGCAAGACGCCAGTGTTACAATGTTACACTGTTACAATGTTACAGTTTCATTTAGCAGACGCTTTCATCCCAAACGACGTTCCTCTGAGAGCTGACACAACGCAGGCGAGGATCTAGTCAGGAGGCGACAACGCAAGTAAGTGTAAAAAAAAAAAAACCCCCAAAAAACGAGGTTCAAGTCCCATAGGACATAGGTGTCAACAGGCAGTGCACAAAGGCAACGCATAGGGGGCATAGAAGCGGTTTTTTGTTTTGTATATACACTATCAGTTCATCAATTTTGTTTTTACAAAGAATGTATGCAAGATTTCACTAAATTAAACTCTCACCAAATGTGTCTTCTTATCTCATCTCGTGTGATGCTTATGTAACTTGTGTCCAGTTGCTACCGTAACAGATTTTTATCTGATTACATTGTGTGCATTACTTTGCTTTTGTGATGCTGTTTTTATGTGTGCTGTTTTCTATCGTCAGCTGTGTTCTCTGGGCGGCACGGTGGCGCTGTCGCCTCACAGCGAGAAGGTCCCGGGTTCGAACCCCTGGGATGTCCAACCTTGGGGGTCGTCCCGGGTCGTCCTCTGTGTGGAGTTTGCATGTTCCCCCCCGTGTGTACTGTGGGTTCCCCCCCGGGGTGCTCCGGTTTCCCCCACCATCAAATAGCAACATGCGTGTAAGGGTTAATATTCCTGCCTGTGCCCCTGAGCAAGGCAACGGGAAAAGAACTGGAGCTGGTCTCTGAGCGCAGCACGAAGGCGGCAGCCCACTGCTCCTAGCTACACGGATCACAGCTTGGATGGATTAATTTGCAGTAAATGAATTTGCCCAAGGGGATTAATAAAGGAAACTTAATTTTCATTTTTTAAAATGTATTTTTAAAAGTTCAGGTGATCGTTGATAGGGATAGAATACACCTCTACAGTATGAAATAAGCAGCAGCAAGCTGAATACTTGTCAGATTCTCATTTAAAATAAAGTAATCGACTATACGGTTTTAGATAACTGTTAATATATTAAAGCTGTAATGACGTTGCATTCATCATAGGTTTAAATATTGTAACTTCACTTCTGCAGAAATACCAGGGCCCACAATCTGCCTTGATGTTTCTGCTTTA
Organism: Lampris incognitus; assembly: GCF_029633865.1. Classification (NCBI taxonomy): domain Eukaryota; kingdom Metazoa; phylum Chordata; class Actinopteri; order Lampriformes; family Lampridae; genus Lampris; species Lampris incognitus. The sequence goes on along the minus strand of NC_079222.1, from coordinate 13,386,567 downwards.
AATCATTTTTCAGATGCACGGCCTCCATTTGCTTGCATTTAAATACTCACAAGTTGCCCAAAGAGAAAGTAATTATCAGAATACTGTGATTTAGAGCAGGGTCATGCAAAACTCACCGCTTCCCTGGAAAGCGGCACATGTTTAATCTCCACGTTTTTGTTGCAGACCCTGCAAGTCAGACTTCATCCCTTTCAGCATACAGTAACGTGGGTACATGCTATGCTTAACACATATACGTGCATAACTACAGTAGAGTGGACTCCCTCCACACCAATGCCCAGTGTAGTTTGATATTAGTAAACTCATTTTAAGTATGACCATTACACTTATGTTTTGTAATCTATATTCTAGGAAAATATTTCAGAGTAAAAGTCGAGTTTGTTTTCTTGTTTGCTTTCTAGCTGTCTGTAAATCAATAGGTAGAGTTCAATACAGGTTTATATTGTGGGCATATTGTCAATGACCAGCAACAAACAAACAAATAAATTGATCCATACACACATGCATACTATACATACTCTATACATTGATGCAAACACACACACACACACAAACACACACACATATCATTATTTTGAATTATATATTAATTAATATATTGAATTGAATTCATGATCTGACTTCATTTGGTTTCAGCTAGTGTCTATGAGCAAGTCCACAACCCACAAACAAAACCTAAAAGTAATGATATCAAACGTCGACCAACGACGCCACCGGAGGGTTCGAGGAAGGCGATGTGTCACGTGTTCCCCGGAGCTGCTCTGTCACCTGTCCGATCCGGGTGAGCGGTGAACGGTCCGGAAGTTTGTATGTTTCCTGTCTCCTTTTCCTGTGTGGAGCAGAACTAAGAACACGAGCATACTCATCACAGCTAGTTCCTTTCTACCCTCTGAGATCTGCAGCCTGGGGGGACCCCCCCCCACCCCCACCACCACCACCACCCCCGGATCGCATTAAGCCCGTTTGGACAATGAATATACTGTAAATAGTTAAGAAGCTTGCATGTTTGCCTACAGAGACCAGCATTAAAAGTGGATGGGGTGTGGGTGTGTGTATGTGGTGGTGGTGGTGGTGGGGGGGGGGTTACTAATAAAACTGTGTAGTTTAAAACACAAAATAATTGAGTGGAGCAGAAACCAGCCAGTGCCCTGAGAGAGCTCCGCATAGACAACACACTCCGCAACTTCAGCGGTGGCGGATGTGCGCTCCTCGTGCCTTCACACCCCTAATGCCGTTGATTCCAGATCAAAGGGGGGCAATCTAATCCTGCTCAGTAATCCCAAACACCAGCCAAGTGCTTCCACCGCAACCACTAATACCAGAAACAGATGGCTCATGGACCAATATGTTATGGGGGCACCGTGGACTCAGCCGCAGCTTGTCCACGGGTCAAGTTCACGCCTGCGTGACACTAAACCGTGTCGAGATCAAGCGCACTGACGGGGTAAGTAGGTGGAGCGCGGGCCTGCTGCGAGTGGGAGCAGTAAGACGCAGCTTATCGAACAGTCATACTTTGTCCGTTGGATTCACTTAATAAACCAAAGCCAGTTTGACGCGGTCGTTTGGTGGCGTGAAAGCGTACGGTTTTGAATTCAAGGGGGCTCGAGTCATTTTGACGCGTGACCTTAAAATTCTGGTGAGCACAAAGCTTCTATTTTTATTTTTTTTGTGTGTGTTTCATGTCCAACATTTGCGAGCGTCTAGGCTGATGGAGTGGACACGTGAAGTCCGTTGAATGTAGGCCTAAACTGGTGAAATCCAGGATTAAAAAAAGCTGCTTTGTAAAATAGAGCCTAGTGCTTGGGAAGACTGGGAAGATATCACATTATGTGGCAAAGGTAGGCTAAATCAACCATTTCAGGGGAGTCAAAGTGTTAATTTTCTTATGGGGCCCCTTAATGGACCGGCACAGATGGAAAAAAAAAGTGGGGTTAAATTGTGGAGTGCAAAAAAAAATGCCGGGTGGGATAAAAACCATGAAAAAGCCTGGTGTATATTTTTCACATATGACATGAAGCCGGGCGGCACAGTGGCTCAGTGGTCCCCTCACAGCAAGAAGTCCAAACACTTGTAGGTCAGCTGAATCAGCCATACTAAATGTGTCCCTAGGTGTGAATGTGTGTGTGTGTGTGTGTGTATGTATGTGGGCCTTGTGATGGCCTGGCGGCCTGTCCAGGGTGTCTCCCCACCTGCCGCCCACTGACTGCTGGGATAGACTCCAGCATCCCTGTGACCCTGAGAGCAGGATAAGCAGTTTAGCTAATGCATGAATGAATGACATGTAGCTAACGGTTAGCCAGCTATGTCTTGATGCATCCTCAATAACCCAGGTGAGGAAATCCGGGAAAAATGGATCAGTTCATCTGGACACAACGTTTATTGGGAGAAACTTTTCATCACCCATCTAAGTGACCTCTCCAGTCTCAACTGACTGCAATTGAATACTACACACGGCCATTGTAACTCTAGTTAATGGTCACGGCAATTTGCACATGAAACCCATCATTGGTCCCGGTCGTTATGCAGCTGTATTGCTTATAAGGGGTGGGGATACCTGCAGTCAGTTGAGACTGAAGAGGACACGGCTAGATACTATATAGTCTATAAACTGAGCACATGAACAGATTCAACTTTCTCTAATTAACGAAAGGACACACTGTCAGTCTTAAAAGGATGGAGGGAGACATTTTAACGTTGTCCGTCTTGGGAGAGAGATCTTCCCTCTGTTGCTCTCCCCGAGGTTTCTTCCTATTTTTTCTCCCTGTTAAAGGATTTTTTTGGGGGGGGGTTGTTTCTTATCCAGTGCGAGGGTCTAAGGGCAGGAGGTTGTGTCGCTGTAAAGCCCCTTGAGGCAAATATGTAATTCGTGATATTGGGCCATACAAATAAAATTGACTTGACTTGACTTTTGGAGTTCCTCCAAACAAGGGAAGGCCCCGAAGAGGGCATCCTTAGGCTGAAAAGGGACAAGGTAAGCAAAATGTATTTCAAGCAATTATTATTTGCTCAAATATTTACCTAACTAGCGAATATATGTTGTGTTGTGAACTTTGTTAGCTAACCTAACTACTCCGGTAATTTACAGCCAACCTCAACAGTGCGGAGACGACCCCAAATCAGTCCCATTTACTTCATTCTCTGTTAGATATATCTCTCACTGTGCATGAAAAAATATTTTATTGATTTCAAAACTATGCTTCCTCAGAAGCATGCCATTGTTCCGATGGCCCATTATTCCAAAACCCCAATAGTAAAAAAAAAAATGTCGAACTGGACCAAAAAGGCCATTTGTCTGACAGCCTGTTATCCCGAAAACTAATGTCCATTGCTCCAAAGGCCCGTTGTTCCAAAAATATACACCCTCCTTCTGTAGCGTAGGCAAAAACCAGTGTGGGTGGGCACAAAGAAGATCAGGTGGGCCTAGCTAGTATGTATCATTTTAATTAAGTACAGGCAAATATACTTTACGCTGGCTTTTAGTTGATGGTTTACCGTTTACAGCTTTGCGCCTCCATGAGTGCTACCATTGCTGAGTGACGTCAGACACCTGTTCCACCATGAAGTCAGGGCAGATGGAATTGCCCCGAGTATACAAGGAGGAACTTCGACTTTGATTGACCTTCTATTTTACTTTTTCTTGTAGGAGACCGGAAAATCTTGACTTCCGAGTTGTCTGGAATGCAGCAATAAAACGGAAAATGCTAAAGCTTGCTGATTTGGTGTGCCCTGAGAAAACACAGGCTTTTGTTCGTGTTAGCTTGTCACCAAATACAGTGGCTGAGAGAACCGGGGACCTTACAGGAGATGTGGACAGGCAACTGAAAGCCAAAGGGAAATCATTTATTGCCTTCTCAATTGACACAATTGATGTGTCATTTGAGTCATGTGTCATGTGACTGATGTTACTCAAATGGAGTGTTCATCTATGATGCTGGTGCACCTTTGGCCGTTACTGATGAGTTTGTGGAGCTGATGCCAAGTTGGAAACTCGGGCGAACCGGAGGTTGACTGGAGTGGTGCGGTCAGCATAGAAACAGATGGTGCACCATCCGTGGTGGGGAGAACGGCAGGTGGAGTTGTGAAACTCAAGGAAAAAGTTCAGGCTGGGAATCCAGAGCAAGAGTTTTGGAATTTTCACTGTATCAACACCAAGAGGCTTTGTGCAGCAAAAAAAGAAATAAATCTGTGCGACACCACCACATCAGGGCCGGTCAGGCTGGTGTCGACCTTGTGATTAATTGGTGAGCTAACCAGTGTGTCTCCCTGCCTTCTGTCGAAAGCACGGCAGGACAGGTTCCAGTGTCCTGCAATGCAGAGAAATAAAGAAAGTAAGATAATGAATGAATGGATGCATGAATGAATGGATGGATGGATGAATGGATGGATGGTTGGATGGATAGATGGATGGATGGATGGATGGATGAATTTGCATGCAGAGTCGTAAGGGAAACATTTTCATGGCGGGCATGTCCAGAGAAGTCGCTCAAGGACGTGCTCATTACCACAACACAAGGGACAGTTAAAAGAACAACAATGTAAGAGCTTTCAAAGGTAAACATCTGAATGTCTCCATCACTCCGTATCCTCCCTTTGTGTTTCCATGTTTCTGTCTCTGTGAACGGGAATTCTTATGAAGTATGTTTGTTTCTGTCTCTGAACCATTCTTCAGATTGATTTTTTTTTTTTTTACTGGGTCGTGGTAAGATGAGGTGTCAAACATTTAGCCAAAGCCATAACAAAGTACGGCTTTGTTATGGCTGTCGTGAACTTTTTTTTTACAGCAAACTCGTTGATACACAGTACATGCAAAATGGCAGGGTTTTGATGCATGACTATCTCCACCAATTACCCAAAGGAGTTGAATCAAGTGCAACTGGACATGGTTATATATCCGTGAAGACGTTTCGCCTCCCATCCAAGAGGCTTCATCAGTTCGTGCCTTTCTGACTGGACCAGTCAGAAAGGCACGAACTGATGAAGCCTATTGGATGAGAGGCGAAACGTCTTCACGGATATATATCAAGTCCGGCTGCACTTGATTCACTTCCTTTGGATAACCATGACCTGGATGAATGAGAGCATTCACAGACACGTCCACCAATTAGGTTTTAAACAGATGCAGTCTCATCTGCCCCAAGTGAGCACCGGAAGGGATATTGTAATGCTAACAGCAACAGAGTGGTTGTGGCCCTTTTCCCCCTCCAAGTCTTCTCTTACACATAAATGTATATATATAAAGTAAAAAAATAATGAAATAATATAAAAAAAATCCGGCGTCCGGGTTGCGTGGCGGTCTGTTTCTTTGCCTACCAACACGGGGATCGTCGGTTCGAATCCCCGTGTTACCTCCGGCTTGGTCGGGCGTCCCTACAGACACAATTGGCCGTGTCTGCGTGTGGGAAGCCGGATGTGGGTATGTGTCCTTGTCGCTGCACTAGCGCCTCCTCTGGTCGGTCGGGGCACCTGTTCGGGGAAGTGGGGGAGGGGGGGACTAATGGGAATAGCGTGATCCTCCCACGTGCTACGTCCTCCTGGTGAAACTCCTCACTGTCAGGTGAAAAGAAGCGGCTGGTGACTCCACATGTATCGGAGGAGGCATGCGGTAGTCTGCAGCCCTCCCCGGATCGGCATATAGGGGGTGGAGGAGCAGTGACTGGGACGGCTCGGAAGAGTGGGGTAATAGACCGCATACAATTGGGGAGAAAACGGGGGGGGGGGATCCTAACTGGTGGTCCAGTTTTGTTACATAGTTTGTGTGTGCACTGATATGTTTTTGTGTGTGCATGAAACTATATTTGTGTTTGCAATATTATTCTTGCGAGAAAAATTCTTAACATCCATGAGATTATAGCTGCACCCCCTTACTGAGACAGAACAGCAGACACACAATTAAATCTGAAGACAGTTAGCTTAATCTAAGTAAGTTAATCATGATGGATTCAGCTCATTTACATAAAATACTACATACACATTGTTAATGGAAAAAATTGACATACAGGAACAAACACAGACACACACTGACATACACAAGGAATTTGACACACTATCTTGTCAAATTTCTCTTGTTTTAGCCACAATCCGCAAACATAATCAGTGGATTAAAGGGATGGCTGGAAACCCCTGCTTCCTGATCTGCATAAACTTAGTGATTGGAATAATGTGCATTTGCTCTCTAGCTGGTTTTCTGGGGAGCATAACATAGCTAACAATGGTTTGGCTCAGGAGCCAAAAGATTGTTAGTGGCAAAGGTTGGTGACATCTGCAAAGACATAGCTCACTGGTTCATCCTTGCCGTGGCAAAAAAGATAAAAGTTGGCTGTTCAATAGTTGAATGCGGCAGTTCTCGGCATCATTGATGAAAAGTTCAAAAACAGCTAGTAGTACAAAAACTTATCTGAACTAAAGCAACAGAAAATATGTATTTTGTTAACATGAGAGTCAGCACCTCCAAATCTGAGACCACGGTTCTCTACTGTAAAATTGTGACTTGCTCCCTCCAGGTTGGGGATGAGTTGTTGCCTCAAGTGAAGGAGTTCAAGTATCTTTGGGTCTTGTTCACGAGTGAGGGTAGGATGGAGCGGAAGATTGACAGGTGGATTGATGCTGCATCAGCAGTAATGCAGACATTGTACCGGACCGTTGTGGTGAAGAGGGAGCTGAGCCGGAAGGCAAAGCTCTCAATTTACCAGTCAATCTTCGTTTCAACCCTCACCTATGGTCGTGAGCTTTGGGTAGTGACCGAAAGGGTGAGATCGCAGATACAAGCGTCTGAAATGGGCTTCCTCCGTAGGGTGTCTGGGCTCAGCCTTAGAGATAGGGTGAGGAGCTCGGACGTCCAGAGGGAGCTCGGGGTAGAGCCGCAACTCCTTCGCGTCGAAAGGGGCCAATTGAGGTGGATTTGGATGCCTCCTGGGCGCCTTTGTTTGGAGGTTTTCCGGGCAAGGCTTACTGGGAGGAGACTCCGGGTTAGACCCAGAACTAGCTGGAGGCACTACATGTCCAATCTGGCCTGGGAACGCCTTGGGATCCCCCAGGAGGATGTAGAGGGCGTTGCTGGGGAGAGGGACGTCTGGAGTGCCCTACTTAACTTGCTGCCACCGCGACCCGACCCTGGAGAAGCGGCTGAAGATGAATGAATGTATTAGCTGGCACGTTGTAGTACTGAGATCCTTTAAGAAAGGTTTCAGACATGTTGTGAAAATTGTGAGCGTTATTGTATCGCTGCTCTACTGCCATTAGAAGGCTGCCATGCATTCTGCTGGAAGAGCGATGCTGTCACGTAGGCTCAATGCTGAGTAACGTTACTGGAGTTACTCTTCAATGCACACTGGGCAAAATTGGTAAACTGAAATCAACACACACAAAGTTTATGGGAAATGACTGTATATGTTTCAGTATTTTTATGTTTTGAAATTATATACAAACATGTACAACTGAAATATTACCTTGAGTAGGTTTCCTGTATGTATATAAAGGTTTATGTCAATAATGATATGTGGTAGACATTTTTTCGTAAGATAAATCACATGAATTCTATATATGTAGGTATAGATTTAAATTCAAATTATGCAAGAAAACATGAGGTAGATTCTATGTAAATAAATTATTTTAGTTAAAAAACAGGTAAAAAATATATTTCCTTTTTCCATCGCCCTGCTGTATTGAGAGGGGTGGGTAGTGTATTCATGGACACCCCCAACTGCCAACATCTCACACACCTCCAAGAAGTGGTGAGAGCGTCTGTCCATAGACATTCCCTGGGACACTGCATAATCAGACACAGATGGTCAGACCATTGTATGGCAGTCTCAGTAACATTACCTACTCTTAAACTAAAGCTAAACCAACAACCCTTTTGTAAGTTCGCTGCCATCTGAAGGTGAAAAATGCATCCATAAGTGGTGGGCTATGTTTTGAAGAAGTGATGTAAGCATAGCAGGACAAAGAAGGCTACGGCTAATCAAGCTATGTAGGTCCATCTGATTTACGTCTGGCAATGAGCAAACATTGGCAAAAGTTGATAGTTTAGTTAGGTTAAGGAATTCAAATTGTGTATGCATTCTAAAATGTTTTGAAGTTGTGTTATTTGTATGCCACTTGGTCTATGAATTGGCAGTCCTTCTCACTCATGTGGTAGCTGCGAGAAGGTGGCTCTCGCCTAGAGGGAGCATAGTGGAAGGAATTGAAGGTGGGAGGAGTTGTACGTGTCCACAAGACCACTTCCAAACTCTCTTGGCTGTATAATTTCTTCTGCCCTTGGCCCTGTTTAGTTTTTAGATTTTCCCCTAGATGTCACCCTTAGTTAACTTTCAGTTCCCTAATTTGTGTTATCAGTCTCAACTCTGTTGATTAGTTAATGTAGTGCGCCTATCTTTGGAGCTATGAAACAGTCCCACATAACATGCATGGACCCACAAAATAAAATCAATGGTTTGTCTCAAGGATCACAATGCTCATTTGCTACACTGTGAAGGGGCTGGTCCGTTTCCCTTGTAAGCAGTCATGATGACTGAGCAGAGTAGTTCCATTTTTTCCCCTGTTGGATTTTCAGATCAAACCCACATTAAGCAAAAGACTTAAATAAACAAACCATGAGTTCCCACCTCCCATCCATCCCCTTCCCATAGGATGACACACACACACACACACACACACACACACACACACACACACACACACACACACACACACACACACACACACACACACACACACACAAAAACACAGATGCTATGTTTCAAATGCTGTTGTATGAACATGTAGACAACATACTGGTCATCCGCTGGATAATTGGTGTTGTAAACAAACCTAGTATTCTTGACATGGTTTAGAATGGTAGCAGCTTGGGTCTAGTTTTAGGTAAAGTTGGCTAAGCTTGTTGCAAGGGAGGTTAGGTCTGTGGAATACTTTAAACTGAAGCAGACCATGTTTAACACAAAAAGGAGCAGTATGAATGGCAGACTGCCTGACCTTTTCTGGCTCTCACCACCGAAGTCTTTCACCCACTTTGCTTCAAGATGGTCATGAAGGGTTGAGGCTACAGGAAGGTTTTTGTTAACAACATGTTTAATTCCAAGGTACCTAAAGTGCACTTAATGGATCCAAAATTCCTTGCTACCTGGTTAAATTATCTGAAAGCTTTATCTTTGAAAGTGACTTAACCACCTTGGATCTTTTCTAGATGACAGATAGACTACTGTGTCCAGCATTGAAGGTAGGAATAATGGGTTAAGTGTAATTGACATCGAAATAAATATCTATTAAATTCCAAAATGTGTCCTACATTGAGCCCAGACTTGCTGAAATACTTTAAAGATAAGGTTGCCTCTAGCCCTCAAGTTGGCTGGAAGTGGGAAATAAACCAAATAACCGAGTTTGTCAGGGTATGAAGAGTTGTCTTCGTTCATAGCCACTCGAGAAAGCCCTTATCCTCAGACTTTGAGACCCAATTTGGACATTTGTGGACCAGTAATCGAGAATAAGGATGATATGCCGAGCTGTAGTAACTACAGAGGTATAAAGTTGATCAGCCAAAGCATGAAGTATGTACACCTGGTAGAGATTTGGACTCTACTGAGTGCACTTCTTTAGTTTTAAGTCCTGTTGAGAGGAAATATCCATTGCCACATTCACTGCACTAATGAGTGTGTTGCTCTGAGCATTTACTGATATACTATAGCTACTTGGTGGTTCTTGCTAACGATGCCAAAGTAGGGAATATACAAGAAAACTTACAGGATGGAATTGGAGAGCGATCCTTACTTCAAGTTGTGGATCATGCCTGTGGCAGCAGACCAATTTAGGGTGCATTTTACATTTTAGAATACTGAAATCTGGGCCCATCAGGAATCAGGAATAATCTATTTGTCATTTCATTTCATGGACAAATAGATTGTGGGCTGGGGAATATCGTTTTCCCCAGCCCACAGCAGTGCAAGACAAAGACAAAAACACAATAAACAAAACTACAAAACACACATAAAAACAAACTACAAAAAACTACAATAATTACAAAAACTACAAAAAAAAATAATCCAAAAACTTCCATATCCAACATATCCAAAAAAATTCAATGTCCAAGAGAATGAACGCCAGCCATGATGACTGTCAAAACTGCCGGTCTGCATGGGCTAGCAGCTAGCTTAGCCTGCCCTGCTTCCACATCCTGTCAGACTGCACTCGGTGTTTCCTCTTCGGGCACAGCTCCAGGCAGGGCCGTGGTCCTTGGGCCCATCGGATGCAGCAGACCAGGCTCCCCCAGCCAATCCAACGCTAGCTCTCCCAGCCAGACACCTTTGACACACCTCCCTGCACTACAAACGATGACACTAAAACACAGTCAACACTAGGAGAGACCGCTACCAGACTGCCCTCGGTGTTATCGAAACTGCCGGTCTGCATAGGCTAGCAGTTAGCTTAGCCTGCTTTTCTTCCATGTCCTGTCCGACTGCCATCAGTGTTTCCTCTTTGGGCTAGCTCCAGACAGGGCCGTGGTCCCTGGGCCCACAGGACTCAGCAGACCAAGCTCTCCCTGCCGATCCAGCGCCAGCTGTCTCAGCTATCAAACGAAGACACAAACTTAGATGCAGACGTGGACAAAGATATTGCATGGTTGGTACTGGGTGAGACCACCGCAAACATAAGTTTATGCCACCATCTTCCCACACCAGTGCTGGGTGAGGCCACTGCAAACGTGAGTTTGTGCCGCCATCTTCCCACACTGGAAATGGATTGACATTACAAGGACTCGAAGGATCACGGTGCAACAAATAAACACAAGTCTTGGTGCTTGCCTGGTATCAAAGTTTTTGCTGTGCCAGTACCTAGCAAAGGTTACCAGAACATCAATGATGACTACAAACACGTTGAACTCATTAGAGCAACATATATCGCATGCCACACTTCAATTAATGCTGTCAATCATTATCAGATTTTTTGCAAGAAGAGACTAGATCATGTAAAATACATAGTACCAAGTTCATGGCGGTGATCAAATCAATTTTGGTGCTGTATTTCAGGCAGGAGTTCAGAGAGGACTTCAGTTGGTTTCCTTACTTTACCTTGGATAAACTACTGACATTACGGTGAACATGCTGCTTTGCATATTGAAATATCACTCCAAGAAACACAATAAATTTATGGGCACTTACCTTGTCTTGGTGTAACTTTTCTGTGCTGATGCCAGTAGAATTGTGGATGCTATCATTAGCTCTCTGCAAGTTAACGGTTTGGAAATAAAGAATATGGTGGAAATAACCATGTCATGGTAGGCAAACATTCTGTTTACACCTTTGCGCAAAGAGAAGCAGTTTAATTTATGACTTATATTTGCATGTGTGCCATTCCCTTAATATTGCTGCTCACAATGCAATGCAATGCAGCATCTCCCCAGAAATCTTGATTGCATGATAAGGGAGACATACAAATGGTTTGCTGATTCATCCAAACACCAGAGTGACTTGAGTTATCTATGAAACCATGAGCAATGGGGAATAACCACTGAAATTGCTTTCACCAAGTGTTGCTCATTTGTTAGTGACAGGGGATTGTATCGACAGAATCCTTGATCAATAAGATACACTCAAATCGCATTTCAGTCTGGCAGCAAGTGCTGTGCACTGTTATGCAGTGTCATGTCTGAGTGAGATGTAATATTACAAAATTAACAGTATTTACATGCATTTTCTTCATCCAGTTCTAATGGAAATCAAGGCAGTCAACAAATACTTTCAGCCAGAGATACGAGACAGCTTAAGCATTTTAGGGTCCTTGACAGGTTGTACATGTCAACGCTGAGGTGAATTATAATTCACCTCAGCGTTGACATCAAGCCTAGCATCCTTCACATGAACAGAGATCAGTAATTCAGGGAACTGGACCTACCATCCTCCAACATAAAATTCTCCCCTCCAAATGTAGACCATTGGAACTTCTTTCAATCAGCAGTTGGAGCCAAGCGCACTGCCACCTGAAAAAAAAGCAGATCATTACAACATGCTGCATGGAGTTACTAAAAGAAGTCTTGGCACAGTACCAGATGCACTTACCCGCATTCATGGTGATGCTGCAGAAATTGGAGCTCTTCTGCCCTGTATCTGTTATGGTAACCATTAACAGTCCAAATCTTCATTGCCCATGGGGTTTTGCACACTCAATGCATGAGACCCAGTAGAGAAATGTGGCCTCAACAGGTTTCTCCCGTGACCAGACATTGATGCCTTTTGGTTGGAGGTTGCGGCCCTTCAAGATGCAGGAGAAAACGAGTGCTTCCTGAATTTACCACCAGGTGCAATTAGAGTACTCATTTGTCCCATATCTAATCCTCATGTGGAGAAAGCATTTTCCCAAGTTACATTACTGAAATGGGATTAAAGGAATCATTGGGGTTACCACTCCAGGCCTAATATGGGATTCATTTTATTAGCCAATTCACTTGGCATAACTGATTGCACATAGTTCTACAATGATGTTCTAGTTGGAAATAGGAATAGCACATGAACTGTTTGGTGTATAAAGGTAGATTTTTTTTTCATCTGTATACGTCACTGTGTGATAAACTGGTATGCTTCTGTCGTTATACTTAAACCATTATCATCATTTATTTGGCTTTTGTGAGTGTGGGATTGTTTTCTCTCTCTCTGTCTCTGTACATTTGTGTATGCTAATAATGGGCTTTACAATTTGATTAACAGGTGAATCCAGCCAATTAAAGTGAGAGTAGAAATATCAATAATTGATTGGCAGTGGTGGGCAGAGGAGGTCTGGTCTCGCCTTCTTGCTTGTGAAGTGAAAGATTCAGTGGCTCACAAAACTTGAAGGTGAGATAAAGCTGCCAGAAATCCCAAGATTCTGAGATTCGCAGATTTAGCTCATAGACTAATAATATTCATGCTTGTTAATGGCTTGAATATGGTTATGAATGGTTTAAAAATTGCTGTGAAGTTTAAATACTAAGTGCACTTTTTTTTTTGTAAGCAAAAAGGTGATGCACAAACAGACCACAAATACAACCACACATTTATGGGGTGGCATGGCTCAGGAGGTAGAGCGGGTCATCCAGTATTTGGAAGGGCACTGGTTTGATCTCTGGCTCATCCAGAGAGCGTGTCGAAGTGTCCTTGAGCAAGACACTGAACCCCTAACTGTTCCTGATGAGCAGGTTGGCACCTTGCAGGGCAGTCTCCACCATCAGTGTATGAATGTGTGTGTGGGTGGGTGAATGTGAGGCACACAATTGTTAAGTGTTTTAGTGGTCGGTAGACTAGAAAAGCGCTATATAAATGCAGTCCGTTTATCATTTTAATAAACAGGCCCCCAAGATAAAATTACATGTATGCAAATATTTTTCACAAAACCCACATCTCATTATACAAGCACAAAGAGAATTAACCAGAGAAACATAGTTCTGTTAATATTATCAAAACAGATGGGAAGGATGATTCCCTGACCTGATAGAAAGTTCATCAAGTAAACTTTTCCAAGGTTGATTAAGCAGGCCCACAGATACTATATTTGCACCAACCAAACGTTCACCCTCAAAATGACTCTTCAGTACAGGAGGCAACAGTGTGATTTGTCAGCATTCATGCCTCAAACCAGGAAAAGTGAATATGTGAGTCTTCTTGGCAAGAAAACTATGAACAAGGCCAGAGGTGTTTTTTCTAAAAAAAAATTAAAAAAAAAACAAACAAAAAAAAAAGCAATTATGCTGGCGAGTCTTAAAACCAAGTGATCTTTCCTCGCTTCCTCATTTCAGTGACTCATTTATTTTGCATGTTGCATAGCGAATGCTTTTGTGATCAACAATGTCATTGTTAAGTTCATTATTCAAGTACAGTAGGTTATGGTGATGTGCCAGCATTCATGCCTAAAGGCATGGAAAGTGAGTGTGCTGGTCTTCTTTACAAAAAATATATGAACCAAGCCTGACCACGAAGACCATAACCTACTATTGTGCCCTACATGTCACCACATTGTTTTTCCATTACTGTTCAAAAAGTAATTATGTTGGTAAGTCTTATAATGAAAGGTTTTCTCACCTTGCTACCTAGATACATCAGTTCATTCGTTTTGCACTTTATATGGGAAAAGATTGTTATTGTTAAATTCATAATTCATATATCGATTTCTATTTTTAAAATCCAGGCAGGGAAAAAACTACACACACACACACACACACACACACACACACACACGCACGCACGCACACGCACACGCACACGTTTTGAATAGAAACATGAGTGCATCTACGCATATAGCAGCTGGATGGCTCAGTAGGTAAGAACATTGGATTTCCATGCTGGAGATCAGAGGTTCAAACCCTGGTTGGGACAAGTCTCCAGGAAGAGTCTGTGGCTTAGACTCCTAATGCTATACAAGCCAGCTACCTCGGATATGAGTGAGCATAACATGAGTAGAGTCATACCGGCTCAGACGTCACCCGGGTTAACAAGGATCACGTCAGGAACCAGGGGAACCTGATGAGAAATGGGCTACTGGAACAAGACATTCATGAAAAAGGGCGAATAACCTGGAACAAATGGAATGCTACTACAATAGCAGACCCCTGGAGATTGGCTATATAAAGTGAATGTGAGAACTGTGGACCAGTAGGAGACCTGCTTCCACACTGACTCAGAAGCAGCTAGTGGCTCAATGCTCAAACATCAATAGAAGGAAGCTACTGTCATGGCTAGAGATGGAGAGGCTCCAATACGATGGCTATACAGTTCAGCACCCTGAATGGCCACACAGTAGGCAGAAGATAGGACATGAGGACAGACCCCAACCAGCTGAAACAATCCTACCAGCCATGACCGCTCAAGCTACTGAAGTTCAAATGAGAATCATGGCTAGACTACAGACAGTCAACCCCTGGGCACGGCTTCCACGATTCAGTGATGAAGTACCATCATAAAACCTGCTTGCAGTGTGAACACAGCCTTATGCACCATCTCAGCAGCCACTATAACAGAGACCAATAAGCTTGTATATGCCACTGCAACCATAATCCTGGAAGGAACCATCCAAAGTGTACTCCCTGCAGAGTAACAAGAGAAAACATCAGACCCACCCAGAGCAGAGACTGAGTGATACTGGAAGGGTGTATAGGAAAAGGAGGCATCACACAACAACAATGCCCAGTGGCTAGTGAGCCTAAGAGTAGACCACAGCAATATTCCAGAATAAGAAACAGTTATCATCACAGTGGCCAACATCCAATGAGTTTCAAACATAAAGAGATGGACAGCACCAGGCCCTGACGTGATTCACGCCTACTGGTTGAATGCCTGGCAACACAAATGAACCAGCTGCTAACATCAAGGTCTCACCCTGACTGACTAGCACAGGAGAGAACAACACTGATCATGAAAGATCCCCCCAAGGATACAACACCCTCAAACTACAGGCCAATAACCTGCCTCTCCACTACATGGAAGACCCTGTCAGGCATCATATCAGCTAAGCTGAAAAGGAAAACGAGTATTGACTCATGTGCCTACATGGGGGAAACTCAGAAAGGAACTGGGAACAACACCAGAGGATCAAAGCATCAGCTACTGGTTGATAGAGCAGTCACCCAAGACTCTAAGACCTGACAGACTAACCTGAGCACAGCCTGGACTGACTACAAGAAAGCCTGCAATTCAATGCCCCACACCTGGTTACTGGCGTGCTTGGCACAATACAAAGCCAACTTCATCAAGTACTCAGTATGGTAGTGGAAAACAACACTAGAGGCCAACTCAAAGATAATCGTACAGGTAACCATGAAATGAGGCATATACTGGGGTGATGCACTATCCCTGCTGCTGTTCTGCATAGGCCTGAACTCAGTCAGATCATCACAAAGAGTGGATATGGATGCAGACTGAGAAGTGGGGTTACCATCAGCCATCTCCTATAGATGGATGGCATCAAGCTGTATGCCAGGTATGAGCAAGACATTGACTCACTGATCCACCTCACCAGGATCTACAGTGACGACATCTGGATGTCATTTGAACTGGACAAGTCCAGTCAACTGGTGGCAAACAGAGGAAAGGTGGTGAGCACTGAAGGGTTGAATTACCAGATGGCAGGATAACAGACATACGTGACAGTTTCAAGTACCTGGGTATTCAAAGGGCAAATAGAAACCATGAGGAGGCAGTAAGGTCAGCTACAGCAAAATACCTCCAGAGAGTGAGGCAGTTCCTGCAGAGCCAGCTCAGTTGGGAAGAATAAAATCCAAGCTATCAACACATATGCCCTATCAGTCATCAGATTTTTTAATTTTTAATTTTTTTGAGATACTTTACTGATCCCCATGGGGAAATTACACTCTGCATTTAACCCATCCTAGCTGTGTAGCTAGGAAGAGCGGGCAGCTGCCGTGCAGGACCCGGGGACCAATTCCAGTTTGTCTTGCCATGCCTTGGTCAAGGGCACAGGCAGGAAGGAGTATTAACCCTAACACACATGTCTTTTTGCTAGCGGGGAAACCGGAGCACCCGGAGAAAACCCACTGCAGACACATGCAAACTCCACAAAGAGGACGACCTGGGATGACCCCCAAGGTTGGACAACCCCGTGGTTAAAACCCAGGACCCTCTTGCTGTGAGGCAACAGCACTGACCACTGTGCCACCATGCCACCCAAGATACCCAGCTGAAATAATAAGCTGGCTAAAGGCATCGATAAAGACCACAGATATTTGGACACAGAAACTTCTCACAATGCATGGAGGGTTCCACCCGAAGTCCAGCAGCCTGAGACTCTACAATAAGAAGAAAAAAAAAGGGGGGGGGCGAGGGTTAGTTAGTATCAGGGCCTATCCATGATGACACAAGGAACATCCAGGAGTACGTCAGAATGAGGGCCCCCAGGATGAACTGCTGAGTGAGTCCCTCAGGTAGTAGAAGACAGAGTGCGAATGAAGAAGAGGAGGTATCATGGAAGATCAAGCCACTCCATGTGATGTACCATCAACAGATAGAAGATGTAGCTGATATCAACACATCCTACCAGTGGCTAGAAACGGCTTGACCATTAAGATCTGCAGATGGAGTCCTGCTAGGTCTCGGTATGTTAAAAAAGGTGATTGGGCTTTTGCTGTTAGGGCCCCCACACGACAAACCAAGTCTCTAGCTTCTTTTAAATCTCGTCTGAAAAGTTTATCTTTATGAAAGCTTTTACAAAGGTTTGGTATTTGTTTTTATTTATTCATACTGTTTTTATTTTACTCTTACTTATTTGGTCTTCCTCTTATTTTTGCCTTGTCTTGTTTTATTTCTTTGTAAAGCATTATGTAACTTTGTTTTAGAAAAGTGCTTTATAAATAAAGTATTATTATTATTATTATCATTATTATTATCCATACATTTTCTTGTTTGTAATTCTCTGCATTTCTTATTACCGTTTCTTTGACTCCTCTCCATGTACTCATTCATACATTGTTCAATTTTAATTAATAATTTGCTAATTTAGATACAGCCATGGCTCGAGTATTTATGTGTATTTCACTTGATTTGCATTTGGGTCATACTATGTGGCTAACTGTTGTCATAAGTGGCAATTGATTAGGGCAACAAGTTAGAACCACAGACCCACCACTGCCAATGGAGGACTATCTGCATGGAAGTGAGAGCATCCTGGAAGTCCAGGAGTTTGGTAACCTCAGTTCTGTCCCCATATTAGCGTCTGAGCAAGAAACCGTGTTAATAACATCATTCATCTATTTGCTTAAAAATAATATTCATAACAAATCGAATTATTCAACTCATTGGTGCAGTTTTTGTGTGCATTTAATAGAACAGTAAATGGCTTCGACAGGATCATTTAGGACCAGAAATAATGTGTAACACTTCTGAATGCAGACGGTTTAACTGTGTTTGATGGTGTGCAGCTGTTACTCGGGAGTAGATTGCAGGGAAAACAGCCAACAGATGGCAAAAGTTGGCCCACGTACAATATTTTGTTTTACACTGATTCGGTAGTAACTACTCAATGTCTCATGTCATTGCTACTTCTCACCCACAGAGGCGCCAAAATCTCTCATATAATGTGGATGAAGACACGTGGCTGCACCACCTTGCCTGGTAATGGTCTAATATATGCTGTTCATGTTTTGTTTTTTTGTTTTGTTTCTTCCCCAGGAAGTTCATGGCTAGGCTAATCATCGGGAGGCTTCTCTCAGTGTAGAAGCTGGTTATACAACTGTTAACTTTCAAAAATGGTTGTATTTTTTGACATCCCCCGGGAATCAACTTTTGGGTTGTGGGATGTTGTGGTGAGATCCAAGGCCATCACCCCATCTGCCTCACAGTACCCCAACAACACTGGCTCTGACTTGCAAAATGCTATCCCCTTCTCTTTTCTTACACACACACACACACACACACACACACACACACACACACACACACACACACACATTACCTTAACAGCCTCACTTATTCAAGGGTGTTTTATACTGCGTAGTTAAAATAAAAACAGGTCTCTGTAATGTAGACGGTGTGGATGCCATGCCGCCCCAAGAAATTAAATGCAAGCAGTGCCCACATGCTCTGCACAGAAAAACGATGGGTGGCATGCTGAATTTAAGGCAAGATTGTCAGCAAATGTCAGGTCAGTCAGGGCCGCAACCGACAATTATTTCTTGAACCAAATCTACTCACTTTCTTTTACAATTTGTCAAATCTAACAATTATTTCCCTGTTTCAATAAGAAATTATATTTGAATAACAACAAGAAACGTGAATTTGAAGCTTCACTTTAATTACATCCATTTCTACTTGGAAAGCAGCATCGACTTTAACTAGGTAGTACACAAGCGTTGCTCCATGGGCGTTGTACAGCGAGTTTTGGAAGGAAAACTTTAACTTGGATGGAAAGAACCATCTGTATGAAGCACTCACCTTCAACCGTTGAATGATGTCTCATATTTTTGACAAGCGTATTGGGCATCCTCTCTGTCAAGACTTATGGCATCTGAAGGCTGCATGACTCTTTCCTCACAGCACAACTCATCAATGTACCTTTGCTTATTATTAAAATAGAAAGGAGAAAAACCAGGAATGCTTTCAAAAGATGAGTAGTGTGTTCCCCCCCCCCCTTTTTCTCCCAAATTGTACCCACCCAATTACCCCGCTCTTTCGAGCCATCCTGGTCGCTGCTCCACCCCCTCTGCCGATCCGGGGAGGGCTGCAGACTACCACGTCTCCTCCAATACATGTGGAGTCGCCAGCCGCTTCTTTTCACCTGACAGTGACGAGTTTCGCCAGGGGGACGTAGTGTGTGAGAGAATCACGCTATTCCCCCCAGTCCCAAACAGGCGCCCCAACCGACCGACCAGAGGAGGCGCTAGTGCATCGACCAGGACATATACCCACATCCGGCTTCCCACCCACAGACACGGCCAATCGTGTCTGGCGGGACGCCCGACCACGCCGGCCATAAGACGGGGATTCGAACATGACGATCCCCGTGTTGGTAGGCAACATAATAGACCAATACGCTACCAGGAGGCCCCGATGAACAGTATCTTATTCTGTATCTGTATTACATGCTAGAATAGATCTTACAGTGCCCTGCAGATATATTCAACCCCCTTGGCAGTCATCACTAATTTCTGGATTATAAAATATACTCACACGTCTGTTGCTGAACAATATTATTTCTGTGAACCCATAGGCTCCGACACATATTCCCAAAGCCAAAATAAATTATGTTTCTCTGACTTTTTTACTTTTTTTAAATAGATTGTTTGCAGCAACCGATAATGTAATACCTGCCAATAACGTAATATTTTTGGCCATTTTAAATGTACCCTTTTGCTGCAATAACAGCCATGATTCTCTTGGGGTAAGTATGGACAAGCTTTACACATTTTTCTGCAGTGATGTTTGCCCATTCTTCTTGGCAGAATTTGTAGAGGTCTTGCAGGTTGGTGGGATGGCGCCTCTGGACTGTGATTTTCAGTCTGTGCCACAGATTTTCAATGGGGTTGATGTCCGGACTTTGACTTGGCCACTCCAACATGTTCACCTTTTTGTTGCTGAGCCATGCCGTTGTTGCTTTAGCCTTGTGCTTAGGATCATTGTCCTGCTGGAATTCAATTCAATTCAATTTATTGTCATTAACAACAATGTGCAGGCACATGTTAAAAATTAAATGAGGGCTGTGGCTTCACCAAACAGTGCAAGACAGACACAGACAAACACAGCATACACAACATATGATATACACACATGAAGACCAAAAGCTAAAAACAAGTTAAAAAAGACCTGGAGTACAAAATATTTAAAAATATCTACAGACATTCAGTGGGTAGCCAGGTTCAGGTGGGCAACAGCTTGTGGAAAGAAGCTGTTTTTGAGCCTGGTAGTGCGGGCTCTGAGGCTCCTGTAGCGCCTCCCAGAGCGCAGGGGGGAGAACAGTCCATGGTTGGTGTGGGTGGGATCTCTGCTGATGCTCAGACCCCTTCGAAGGCAGCGTTTGTGATAAATGTCTTTTATGGCAGGGAGCTGGGTACCGGTGATATACTGGGCCACCTTGACGATCCGCTGCAGAGCTTTCTGGTCTACTGAGGTGCAGTTGCCGTACCACACTGAGATGCAGATGGTCAGGATGCTCTCTGTGGTGCAGTGGTAGAAATTGGTGAGAATGTTGGGGGGTAGACAGGCGCTCCTCAGCCTCCTCAGGAAATGCAGGCGTTGGTGGGCCTTTTTCACAAGGGCCTGGGTGTTTAATGTCCACGAAAGGTCCTCGCTGATGTGGACTCCAAGGAATTTAAAACTGGAAACACGCTCCACTTCCACCCCATTGATGTGTATGGGGGAGTGGCTGCAGCTTATAGACCTCCTGAAGTCCACAATCAGCTCCTTTGTCTTCTGCACATTAAGGACAAGATTGTTGGTAGTACACCATGATGTGAGGTGCTCAGTCTCGTCTCTGTAGGCCATCTCGTCATTGCTGGTGATACAGTCAATGACTGTGGTGTCACCTGCAAACTTAACTATAACATTTGAAGGGTGAGTTGGCAGGCAGTCGTGGGTAAAGAGGGAGAAAAGGAGGGGGCTCAGAACACAGCCTTGATGGGCACCTGTGCTGAGGGTCAGGGTGGAGAAGGTGTGGTCACCTAACCTAACAGACTGAGGTCTGTTGGTCAGGAAGTCCAGGATCCAGTTACAGAGGGAGGGGTTGAGGCCAAGGGAGAGGAGTTTGGTGGCTAGTTTGGCGGGGATGATAGTGTTGAAGGCAGAGCTGTAATCTATAAACAGCATCCGGATGTACACTACCATTCAAAAGTTTGGGATCACATTGAAATGTCCATATTTTTGAAGGAAAAGCACTGTACTTTTCAATGAAGATAACTTTAAACTAGTCTTAACTTTAAAGAAATACACTCTATACATTGCTAATGTGGTAAATGACTATTCTAGCTGCAAATGTCTGGTTTTTGGTGCAATATCTACATAGGTGTATAGAGGCCCATTTCAAGCAACTATCACTCCAGTGTTCTAATGGTACAATGTGTTTGCTCATTGGCTCAGAAGGCTAATTGATGATTAGAAAACCCTTGTGCAATCATGTTCACACATCTGAAAACAGTTTAGCTCGTTACAGAAGCCACAAAACTGACCTTCCTTTGAGCAGATTGAGTTTCTGGAGCATCACATTTGTGGGGTCAATTAAACGCTCAAAATGGCCAGAAAAAGAGAACTTTCATCTGAAACTCGACAGTCTATTCTTGTTCTTAGAAATGAAGGCTATTCCATGCGAGAAATTGCTAAGAAATTGAAGATTTCCTACACCGGTGTGTACTACTCCCTTCAGAGGACAGCACAAACAGGCTCTAACCAGAGTAGAAAAAGAAGTGGGAGGCCGCGTTGCACAACTGAGCAAGAAGATAAGTACATTAGAGTCTCTAGTTTGAGAAACAGACGCCTCACAGGTCCCCAACTGGCATCTTCATTAAATAGTACCCGCAAAACACCAGTGTCAACATCTACAGTGAAGAGGCGGCTGCGGGATTCTGGGCTTCAGGGCAGAGTGGCAAAGAAAAAGCCATATCTGAGACTGACCAATAAAAGAAAAAGATTAAGATGGGCAAAAGAACACAGACATTGGACAGAGGAAGACTGGAAAAAAGTGTTGTGGACGGATGAATCCAAGTTTGAGGTGTTTGGATCACAAAGAAGAACGTTTGTGAGACACAGAACAAATGAAAAGATGCTGGAAGAATGCCTGACGCCATCTGTTAAGCATGGTGGAGGTAATGTGATGGTCTGGGGTTGCTTTGGTGCTGGTAAGGTGGGAGATTTGTACAGGGTAAAAGGGATTCTGAATAAGGAAGGCTATCACTCCATTTTGCAACGCCATGCCATACCCAGTGGACAGCGCTTGATTGGAGCCAATTTCATCCTACAACAGGACAATGACCCTAAACACACCTCCAAATTGTGCAAGAACTATTTAGAGCAGAAGCAGGCAGCTGGTATTCTATCGGTAATGGAGTGGCCAGCGCAGTCACCAGATCTGAACCCCATTGAGCTGTTGTGGGAGCAGCTTGACCGTATGGTACGCAAGAAGTGCCCATCCAACCAATCCAACTTGTGGGAGCTGCTTCTGGAAGCGTGGGGTGCAATTTCTCCAGATTACCTCAACAAATTAACAG
Source organism: Lampris incognitus (assembly GCF_029633865.1). NCBI lineage: Eukaryota > Metazoa > Chordata > Actinopteri > Lampriformes > Lampridae > Lampris > Lampris incognitus. The sequence continues at coordinate 13,363,907 of NC_079222.1, read as the reverse complement.
CTAGAATGCCAAAGGTCTGCAATGCTGTAATTGCTGCAAATGGAGGATTCTTTGACGAAAGCAAAGTTTGATGTAAAAAAAATCTTATTTCAAATACAAATCATTATTTCTAACCTTGTCAATGTCTTGACTCTATTTTCTATTCATTTCACAACATATGGTGGTGAATAAGTGTGACTTTTCATGGAAAACACAAAATTGTTTGGGTGATCCCAAACTTTTGAACGGTAGTGTATGTGTTGTTAAGTTCAAGGTGGGTCAGAGCAAAGTGCAGGGCAGTGGCAATGGCATCCTCAGTAGACCTTTTGGGATGGTAGGCGAACTCATGTGGGTCGAATGTGGGGGGGATAATGTTTTTGATGTGAGCCAGAACCAGTCTCTCAAAGCACTTCATGGCAATGGGGGTGAGTGCTATGGGTCGGTAGTCATTCAGACATGTGGATGTTGGTTTCTTGGAGATAGGAATGATAGAGGTGGTCTTAAAGCATGCCAGGACTATAGATTGGGACAGTGAGAGGTTAAATACAGGTGTGAAGACCTCAGCCAGCTGGTCGGCACATTCCCGGTAGACCCAACCCGGTATGCCGTCCGGTCTGGCAGCCTTCCATGTGTTCACTTTGCGCAGTGATTCTCTGCCCTCTGCGACTGATAGAGTGAGCACCTGGTTTTCGGGGTGGCTGGGGATTTTTGTGGCTGGGTCAGTATTGTCCTTGTCGAAGCGGGCATAGAAATGATTTAGCTTGTCTGGCAGGGAGGCATCATGGGCAGTGGGACTGCGATTAGAGCTTTTGTAGTCTGTGATAGACTGAATGCCTTGCCACATTCGCCGGGGATCAGAGTTATTGTGAAAGTGGTCCTCTATTCGTAGGGAATATTTATGTTTGGCTGTTCTGATGCCCTTTTTGAGATTGGATCTGGCTGCGCTGTAGGCCTCAGTTACCTGACTTGAACGCTGCATCCCGGACTTTCAGCAGCTGCCGGACCTCACTGGTCATCCAGGGTTTCTGGTTTGGAAAGGTGCGGACTGATTTTTTTGTTGTGACATTCTCAGTGCAAAAGTTAATGTAGGCTAGTATGGCAGATGTCTGTTCATTAATGTCTATATGGGAGCCATGGGCAGCTGAATGTGCAAAACTACTCCAGTCTGTGTTGTCAAAACAGTCCTGGAGTTCAGAGACTGCTCCTTCTGGCCAGACAGTGATTGTCTTTACTGCTGGCTTATTAGAAGTTTATAGGCTGGGACCAGGAACAGGCAGATGTGGTCAGAATGCCCCAGATGGGGGCAGGAAGTAGCTTTGTATGAGTCCTTAATATTTGTATAGAGATGGTCCAGGGTGTTTTGTCCCCTAGTGGAGCAGGAGACATGCTGATGGAATTTGGGCAATACAGCCCTGAGGTTAACCTGATTAAAGTCACCCCCTATGATTGGTCTGTTGTCTGCTGATGGCACATTGTAGCTGCTTAAGTGCTACCTTAGCATTAGCATGTCGGGGGACAGCGGCGATGGTAATGGCCGTTAGCTCCCTGGGCAAGTAAAAAGGCCTGCGCTGAATCATAAGGAGCTCGAGATCAGCAGAGAAATGCCTTTCAACGATCTTTATATTGTTGCACCAAGAGTTATTGACATACATACTCAAACCTCCTCACCGGATCTTGCCGGAGGCCGCTATCCTGTCGGCACGGAAGGCTGTGTGGCCCGCTAGCACGATTGCCGAGTCAGCTATATTGCTGTTGAGCCAAGTCTCTGTAAACATCAGCAGACAGCAGTTCTGCAGCCTTTTCTGAGAGGACAGCCTGAGTCTTATCTCGTTAGCTAACAATCGGACATTAGCCATGAAGATGCTGGGGAGGGAAACTTTGAAGGGAGCGCTACGTAGCTTAGCGTGTCCGTGAATGTTCTCATTCATCCAGGTCATGGTTATCCAAAGGAGTTGAATCAAGTGCAACTGGACTCGGTATATATCCGTGAAGTCCAAAGGAGTTGGATTACTTAGCTTAGCATGTAGCCCGCCTCGTTTCCCCCTCTTCTGCTTACATTGCCGACGGGGGCTGCGTTTCCACTGCGAGGCCGGTGAGCGGATAATATGGATGGGGAAATTGTCCGTGATGGTGGAGGGAAGTCAGTAATCCGTTCTGAGGTTTAAAAGTTCCTGACGGGTGTAGAAGAGAGCATGATCTACACTTGTAAGTAAACTTAAAACTAACGTGTGAATAACAAAGAAAACATAGCACTGAACAGGGAACCGCAGTAGCCGCTGCGCCGCCATCTTGGTTTTCGAAGGTCAACCTTCTCCCAAGCTGCAGTTTTACTGCAGACTGTAACAGGTTTTCTTCCAATATTTCCCTGTATTTAGCTCCATCCATTCTTCCCTCAATTTGAACAAGGTTCCCTGGGCCTGCAGATGAAAAGCAACCCCATAGCATTATGCTGCCGCCGCCATGCTTCACTGTAGGGAGAGTGTTTTTTAGGGAATGGGCAGTGTTAGGTTTCTGCCACACACAACGCTTTGTGTTTAGCCAAAAAGCTCAACTTTCATTTCATCTGACCACAACAATTTACCCACATCCTAACTGGTTCTCTCTCATGCAAACTCCAAGCGTGCTTTTATATGCATAGTTCTGAGCAACAGCTTCTTTCTTGCCACCCTCCCATGCAGGCCAGATTTACGGAGAGCCCATGATATGGTTGACTCCTGCACATTTACTCCAGGTTCAGCCACTGACCTCTGGAGCTGCTTCAAAGTGATTGCAGGATCCTCTGTGGCTTTCCTCACCAGCCCACGTCTTGCTCAGACACTTAGCCGTCCTACAAAGTGTCTGGGTGGTGTCATGCAGCTTCCACTTTCTGACAATGGATCCAACAGTGTTCCATGGGACATCCAAACGCTTGGATTGGATTTTGTTTTGTATCCCTTTCCCGCCTTCTGCATTTTAATCACATTGTCTCTTACTTCAGTATTATGCTCTGTTGTCTTCATTTTCTGATGACGTTCACGTCCGGTTAATGAACTTTACACAGAGTTATTTTTATACCCATAAACAAGACCATTACTTTAATTTATAACAGGTGCACACTAATTATGTCCAATTGTGTTTACCTGAGTTTGTTTTTTTTTAGGAATAATTTGTCATTTGTGTAAAGTCGGAGCTCTCAGAGCACAAGGGGTTGAATAATTATGCAAGCACTATGTTTTAGTTTTTAATTTATTAATAAAAAGTCAGTGAAACATAATTTATTTTGGCTTTGGGTTCATGCTGTTAAGAGCTTATGGGTTCACAAAAATAATAGTGTTCAGGAACAGATGTGTGAGTATCTTATATAATCCAGGAATTAGTGATGACTGTCAAGGGGGTTGAGTACTTTTGTAGGGCACTGTCGATAGAGAAATCGCACGCACACACACGCACACGCACACACACACACACACACACACACACACACACACACACACACACACACACACACACACACACACACATATGCATACACAGGGCCGACCCAAGCCTTTATTGGGCCCAAGGCAGAATTAGATTTTCGGGGCCCCCACCACCTCGCCCATGCCAAAACTTTTGACTATTGTCAAAGCTTGATGATTCATACACCTACTGTAAATCTAACACGACCATTATCAATATTATTAGTTGTAGCTCTGTCGCTTACATCATACCAATGTCAGCATAACATGTTTTTACCCTTCTATGTTTTTCAGTCTTAAAAGGTAACAAGCTCAAAAGACGGGTCTGGTGTTAATTTGCACTTTAATATTCATAGTGATACAGCACTAAGTGGCATACTGAATGTGGTGTACTGAAAAATAACAAACTAAACCAGCAGACAATACATTTAGTGTAAACATGTAAGCCACTTTAATTGCTTTTTGGTTTAAAACATTTGCAACGTGCAAATGTGCAGAACAACAATCAACTATACTTAAGATTAAATAACTTGGATAAACAGTGCCTCCTTGGAAACGGATGATCCGCTGTGGCGACCCCTAACGGGAGCAGCCAAAAGTAGTAGTAGGATAAACAGTGCCTCCATTTTTTCCTATATAAAAAAAAAGCAAATGTAAAAAAAAAAAAAACAGAAAATATTAAATCAATTAAATAAATAAATAATGACAAAATGAAGAGAGGAACCTCTAACAAGATAACAATAGCGTTCAAGAATAAGACATAAAGCTGAATAATTAGTTTTGAAAACTATGTAGAGATGTACAATAGGTTCAGAAAAATATGAGATTAATTCCAAAATAGACAATAATTTTGTCTTTTGTATATGATATGAAAAAAAAAAGTAAATTCAAGCTCTCTTGTGGGACATGTCAAGCACTCTTGGGGGCATTCTGTTGGCCATGGGGGCTCTGAGCAGGTGTTTCATTCGCTTATGTGTCAGGCTGGCCATTTGCATACATTATCAAGGTTATTATCTATCTGATAATTTTGGGTTTATCTGTGTCAGCCTTTTGCAATCTCGAAGGGCTTTAAGGTCACACAATGAGAAATGTCAGTGCACAATTCAAAAGGGCCAAGATCTAGTTCATGACAAAATGAACTGTTCTCTTTCAGAGCTACAGACTTACTTTCTCCATCCAAGAAAGCCCTATACACCTTCCTTTTCCAGGCTTACTTCTTTCCATAGACCATCTCTCATCATTACTGTTACACTGATTTGTGTAATTGTCCGGTTAATTTCCACTTTGAATCCCCTACCACTATCACTTGCGCCATTGTTAGTAATCTACCAATTCCACACTTAAACAATTTGCATTTAACATGACATGCACTCTTTGCTATAATGTCTATGATACCAATTTGTGGCATTGTCAAGCTAATTTGTAATATGAATTCCCTATTATTGACACCACCACTGGTGATCTCTCTACTGTGCACTTACCAACAGCACGTCATATGACATGGCATGCACTAATATGATTGATATTACATATTCTAAGATGCTTATAGTTTGAGATTCAAACATAATTTGATTTTCTATATTTGCTCATGCTTGCTCTCTTGTAAGTCACTTTGGATGAAAGTGTTTGTTAATTTGCAGTAACTGAATCTCCCCAAGGGGATTAGTAAAGGAAACTTGAAACTTAAACGAGAAAATACGAATGAAGAACATAAAGGAAAATTAAAAACAGATATTAATTTTTCTTCTCCACTCGACCTTAAACTGTTTCATCTTAGAATGCATTTCAGATGAAATTAAACGGTGACCCTACATATTTTAACCATTGTTTGTCTTTCCCTTTAGTAGTGCAGGTAGTTTTTGTCCATAAATGGTATATGGTATTTATCATTGAATGTGGCTTATTTTAATGTATGTTTGTATTTACCTGCCCAGGGACTGCAGATGAAAGCCATTCTGGCTCATTCTGTCACATTTATTGCAATGTTTTTAAAGTGAATTGTGGCCGCAAAATCCACTAATAAATGAAATGAAATGAAACACAAAACTAATTGTTTGATAGACAGTTTGAAACACTTTTTTTAAATCTAATTTATTTATTGAATTTTTTTTAAAACTTGAGCTCTACAAAGTAAATGAAAATATTACTTCAATGTGTTCTGTGCCACTTCAAGTTAACAAAGATGAAACGTTTTCTCACCAACTGAAATGCAGCTAAGATCCTCAAATCAACACTTTCTATGAAGCTTGCATCTATAACGCCCTATAAGCATCTATAATGCCCTATAAGCACCTATAATGCCCTATAAGCATCTATTACATCGAGAACACCCATACTTTCCTTTAATGTGTATTACAATGACTATCAGCTGTGGCTGAAGACTGTGAAATAGCACTGAAGTCTCATTACACATCTCTATAAAACTTCAGCAAAACAAGTTGGCTATGATGCATTATGACATTTGACAGATAAACAGGCTAAAGATGACATATACGTATATAATTCATAAATCCGTTTTAAATTGACATAATGTATCATAAATGTGGTTATCGGTTGTTGTGAAGGCGTATACATGGTTATAATGAATCTTACAATGACTTATAGCTAAACTTATAGGATGTTATAGATGCTTATAGGGAATTATAGATGAAAGCTTCATAAAAAGTGCTACCTGTTTTCATGGCAGCATTAACACTGACCATAATATGAGTGGCATTAAAACCAGATGATTCCACCTAATACTTTGTCCAACATCTACTACTGCTACTACTACTACTACTACTTTTGATCAGTCCATTTAGGGGTCACCACAGCGGATCATCCGTTTCCATTTCTTCCTGTCCTCTGCATCTTCCTCTGTCACGCCAACCACCTGCATGTCCTCCCTCAACACATCCATACACCTCCTCTTTGGCCTTCCTCTTTTTTTCTTTTCTTGCCTTGCAACTCCATCTTAAGCATCCTTCTCCCAATATAGCCAGCATCTCTCCTCCACACATGTCCAAACCATCTCAATCTTGCCTCTCTTGCTTTGTCTCCAAACCGTCCAACCTGAGCTGTCCCTCTAATATACTGGTTCCTAATCCTGTCCTTCTTCATCACTCCCAGTGAAAATCTTAGCATCTTCAACTCTGCCACCTCCAGCTCCACCTCCTGTCTTTTCATCAGTGCCACTGTCTCCAAACCATACAGCATAGCTGGTCTCACTACCAACTGGTAAACCTTCCATTTAACTCTTGCTGGTACCCTTCTGTCACAAATCACTTCTGACATGTTTCTCCTCGCACTCCACTCTACATGCACTCTCTTCTTCAGCCCTCTTCCATACTCACCCCCAGTTAATTTGAACAGTTGAACCCAAGTATTTAAACTCATCAAACTTCGTCACCTCTACTCCTTGCATCCTGTCCTCCCTCTCATTCATGCATAGGTATTCTGTCTTGCTCCTACTGACTTTCACTCCTCTTCTCTCCAGTGCATACCTCCACATCTCCAGGCTCTCCTCAACCTGCACCCTACTGAAGGCACAAAACGACTGCGCTGCAACACCCAGGTGGGTGCTACACATAGGTTGGGGCTGAGGTGAGTTTCCCCCCTGTCACTGTGAAGGGCTTTGGGTGTCTAGATAAAGCGCTATATATGTAACTGTAATCCATTATTATTTTTACTCTCACTACGAATCACAATGTCATCTGCAAACATTATAGTCCACGGAGTCTTCTGCCTGATATCATCCGTCAACCCGTCCATCACCATTGCAAACAAGAAAGGGCTCAGATCCGATCCTTGATGTAATCCCACCTCCACCTTGAACCCATCCATCATTCCAACCGCACACCTCATCACTGTCACACTGCCCTCATACATATCCTGCACCACTCCTACATACTTCTCTGCCACTCCCGTCTTCCTCTTACAATACCACACCTCCTCTCTCGGCACCCTGTCGTATGCTTTCTCTAAATCCACAAAGACACGATGTAACTCGACAAAAACAACAACAACTTAGTTTTGTATAGCGCTTTTCAAGGGACCCAAGGACACGTTACACCAGATAAAAAAAAAAAAAAAACAAGATTACAACAGAGATCAAAAGACTACAGACCAAAGGCCTTAGTAAATAAGTAGGTTTGCATTGGAAACATAACAGCACCGGCAATCTTATTTTGTAAATACAGCAAGGCTTTAAAACTGTGAACATTACTAAGATGAAAAAAAAAATCCTCATAAATTAACTTTTTTCGGACAAGTGATACTTTTATTTGCATCTTTCAACAACCTCTGCTGTTATCTTGTTTTATTTATCTATTATAAAACTATTAGTTTCAGAACTAGTTTTCAGTATGGCTCCTTTAAGGAGAATTAAAAATGAAATCCAAAGTCCCAAAACCCGAGCCAAACATGTCTCTGAGCTCGTGCTTGTCTGGGTGCCAACGCTGCCCGACCGCTGCTGTTCACCACCCATGTGATTTCCTCTCTAATCCATCGGACGCATGCCCAAGCACTTTCTTATCAGCTTTATCAATTACAGTAGAGCATCGCCAGGTCAACGGGCAGGGCAGCGGAGCAGAGGTTAGGGAAGGCCGCGAGCCAGTTGTTTACTCTGCTGCAGACAATAATTACTCCACTTGCACACAACAACGCTGGCGATGGGAAGGGTTTGGGCCTGCCTGACTTACTTCCATCATACGCTGATGACTGCTTGGCAGATCGGTTGTTCTCTACCCAACCCCAGCTACCAATCCACACCCTCACAAACACACATACACACTCACTGATGCATGCCACATGCAGAGATGGAAAAGGATAGAGGCATTAACGCCTACACCCAACATAAAATGAACACCTATTATATCAATTCAAACATCTTGGAAAAAGACAGAAGAAAGATAGCGGGATAAAAAAAACTACTTTGCAGGTAAATTCTGCCCAACGAGTTTCACTTAATCATACTGTAAATGGCCTGGCTTTGGGTGCAGTTGCGGAAAAATGGAAGAAAAGATTATTCAGACGTCTCTCTCCATGGGATTCACTGAGGCAGAAGTTACAGACTTTTCATCCTGATTTGTGTTCTCTTAAGCTTTCATGTGCCAAGGTGACATCAGGTTTCCTGCTGCACGCTCTACTGCATCACATTACACCACTGAATCCATCCATCCATCCATCCATCCATCCATCCATCCATCCATCCATCCATCCATCCATCCATCCATCCACCCAGCCATCCATCCATTATCTGAACCGCTTATCCTGCTTCAGGGTGGCGGGGATGCTGGAGCCTATCCCAGCAGTCACTGGGCGGCAGGTGGGGAGACACCCTGGACAGGCCGCCAGGCCATCACAGGGCCCACACACACACACACACACACACACACACACACACACACACACACACACTCATATCTAGCGACAATTTAGTATGGCCGATTCACCTGACCTATACATGTCTTTGGACTGTGGGAGGAAATCGGAGCACCTGGAGGAAACCCATGCAGACACGGGGAGAACATGCAAACTCCACAGGGGACGACCCGGGACGACCCACCAAGGTTGGACTACCCCGGGGCTCGAACCCAGGACCTTCTTGCTGTGAGGCGACCGCGCTAACCACTGCACCACCGTGCCACCACAATTGAATCCCAATGGCTTAAGACAGGCGACACTTACACGAGAAGGAGGGACAGATGATGATAATGGGACAGTCTCTCTAGGTTCGAGTTGGAAGAAAAATGAAGACATGGAAATGATATTGTGTTTCTCCTAAACACTATAATGTCTTCATGTTAAGACACAGAGAGAGGAACTGGGGGGAAAACATAACTCTAATACTCTTGTTACCCTACATAAATATGGTGGGCAAATATCTTAATATGCTTTCATTTAATTTAATGATAATAAAGATAATATGACAAATCAGATTTTTTTTCTGAATGAGACCTGGAGGAGGCATATTATTACCCCACTGGTCATTATTACATCTTTTTTTGTCTTTCTACCACTTTTATTGATCCCCGTGGGGCAATTCTCTCTCTGCATTTAACCCATCCTAGCTGTGTAGCTAGGGGCAGCCGCCGTGCAGCATCCGGGGACCAACTCCGGTTCTTCTTTCCATTGCCTCGGTCAGGGGAACAGGAAGGAGTATTACCCCTAACATGCATGTTTCTCTTTGATGGTGGGGGGAAACCAGAGAACCCGGAGAAACCCCACCGCAGACATGGGGAAAACATGCAAGCTCCCCACAGAGGACGACCTGACCTACTCTTAGTATTTATTTATTTATTTGGAGGGGGGGGGGATTCCCCCTTTTTCTCCCCAATTGTATCCGGCCAATTACCCCACTCTTCCGAGCCATCCCAGTGTCACTGCTCCATCCAATCTGCCGATCTTGGGAGGCCTGCAGACGACCACATGTCACCTCCGATACAGTGGGGGATTTCACCAGGGGGACGTAGCGCGTGGGAGTATCACACTACTCCCCCCAGTCCCCCCCCCCATCTGACCAGAGGAGGTGCTAGTACAGCGACCAGGACACATAACCCACATCCGGCTTCCAACCCGCAGACACGACCAATTGTGTCTGTAGGGGCGCCCGACCAAGCCGGAGGTTAACACGGGGATTCGATCCGTGTTGGTAGGCAACGGAATAGACCACCACGCTACCCCGACGCCCCTTTTCTCTTAGTCTTTACACTGGAACTTAAATCTCCACTTTTTTCATTCATTACATCACTTGTATGCTCATGATATTATTTATAAATATCATTTCATAAGTCAGTATACAGCATGAAGTTTAAGTGGAAAAACTTTGAGGGACGTGTAATTATCAATTACGTATGGGCCAAACTACAATTATGTGTTATTTGCTCTGCATGTCAATGGAGTCCAGGCCCATCTCGAGTATTACGGTTCATTCAGCAGGAGGGTGGTGTCTCCCAGCAGGAGGGTGGTGTCTCTGCACTGTTTTCCATGCAATGAGCTGTATTGTTGGTATTAACAGTAAAGTGCCCTTTACACAACCCACTGGTTGGTAATTTGAAATGAAGTGACTGTTAGGAGAACAAACTCACTAATTATTCCCCTCACTTGTTTGGTTTGTCTAAGACAACGGCTCTCCATCCATGGAGGCTGGAGTGGTATTTTCCATTAGTCACTTGCAATAACGGACTTGTTTTGTGATTGTTAAACATTGCTGACGCTCAAAGCAAATTGCTTCTTGCAGCAGACGCGTATGGTTAAATGCAACACTCTGAAGGGGGGGGGGGGTCGTGCTGTCCACACAGCTATAGTAGTGTGCTTTTTTCCACAAAGAAGTTGCTGGAGGTGAAATTGGGCCGAGCAAACGGAATTCTCCACAGTTAGGCCCAGTTAGCGACTGTCTTTGGTCCAGAACTATCCTCCTGAAACCCCCCCCCCCAAAAAAAACCCCATACACATATGCAATAACTCAGAAGAGTCAGGACAGATTAACATTCTTGAAATAAAAACACGCTTTGGCATCAAACGCATTATAAATGGTGTCTCCATCACTTGCTTATCCACTTTTATCTCACTCGAAGTGCTGCTGTCGTACCCAAGCGTGACAAGAATAAATTAGCCCTCCCCCCACTCCCCCCCCCTACCGATTTACTGGTTTTGTCATGTCCATGATGCATTGCGTCCAAGTTCCCGCCGCTAGCATTGACAAAATTCGTCTGAAGAAATGAGTATTTAATTTATGACTCAGCAACACGGGGCCTCTCTTCATGCAGGCCGTGGTGATGTATTACTTGAACATGATTGGTTTTGCAACAATGGGAATACACGGAGCCAAATAAAGCATGAATTACTATGCTGCGATGACAGAAGGGCACCAATAACAAGACCCTTTTCTTCTTCTCTCGTGCCGAGCTAATTAAGCCAAGCCTGGACTGTTAATTGTAAAGATTTTTTTTCTTTTTTTGGGGGGGGGTACCCCTTTTTCTCCCCAATTGTATCCGGCCAATTACACCACTCTTCCCGAGCCGTCCCGGTCGCTGCAACACCCAGGGACGCAACGGGGGTGGGTGGGGGGTGCAGAGGGTGCAATGCACACAGGCGCCGCATCAGTGGGGGCGCAGAAAGATCGTATGCAAAAAAACCCCCAGACAAATTAATATAATTAGAACATATAACATGTAACTATATATTCTAATCCAAAATTCTCAGCTAAGTAATAATATTTATAGATATGAAACTTTTAAAAAACAAATAGGCCTATAACCAGAAATTGTTTGCCGTACACTATACGCCTGTGTTCATTGCACCCTCTGCACCCCCCGCTACACCCCCCTCTGCCGAACCGGGGAGGGGGGGGGCTGCAGACTACCACATGCCTCCTCCGATACCTGTGGAGTCACCACCCGCTTCTTTTCACCTGACAGTGAGGAGTTTCGCCAGGGGGATGTAGCACGTGGGAGGATCACGCTACCCCCCCCAGCCCCCCCCCCCTTATCTCCCGGAACAGGCGCCCCGACCGACCAGAGGAGGGCGCTTGTGCAGCGACCAGGGCACATACCCACATCCGGTTTCCCACCCGCAGACACGGCCGATTATGTCCGAAGGGACGCTCGACTAAGCCGTAGGTAACACGGGGATTCGAACCGGCGATGGTAGGCAGTGGTATAGACCGCGACGTCACCCGGACGCTCCTAACTGCAAAGTTAATATTGGCTAGTTTCAGGTTTTCAGGCGAACCATGGGACATTAACAGAAACCTCCTCTGTCATCTCTCAAACCACTAATGGCATCAATTTTCTCTTTAGCTGGAAGAATTAAAATGCAATGAAACAGCCCTGCGAAGGCAAGCTAATGAAGGCTACCTGCGGGGGGGGGGGGGCGCTGAAAATAACAAAACACCGTCAGAGAATGAAGGGGAAGAGAAAAGAGTACACGCGAAGAGGATCAAGAGGATTTAAAGAAGGAGAAAAAGTGGAGGAGTACAGAGGAATGAGGGTACATGAAGAAAGGGGCGGCAGAGTGAGAAGGCGAGCTGGCAAGGTCTATCTTCTGCCTCTCCAGCTGCGCGCTCGGGAGGCGCTTTGGAGCAGGGGAGGTGGGATGGCGGGTGGGATGGCGGGTAGCTGAACAGTGTTCCATCCAGACGCTTCCTTGTCCCCGTGGGAATTATTCCAGTTGTAGCGTATTCCCGGGCTTTGGAAAACAGCACGGAGGCTTTAGAGCTCGTTTGAAAGATGGCTGGATGAGTGCTTGGGAAAGGGAGCAGGGAGGAGGGACTAACAAAAGATCCAGTGGGCTGAAATCAAGTAAAAACCAAAAAGCTGTCTCAGCCACCTCCCTACAGGAGAGAGGGAGGGAGAGAGATGGTGTTCTGCTGCAGCTCTTATCTAAATATGGGGACACAGTGACGCACCAGCAAAAAAAGAAATAAATAAACAAACAAATAAATACACTACCGTTCAAAAGTTTGGGATCACCCAAACAATTTCGTGTTTTCCATGAAAAGTCACACTTATTCACCACCATATGTTGTGAAATGAATAGAAAATAGAGTCAAGACATTGACAAGGTTAGAAATAATGATTTGTATTTGAAATAAGATTTTTTTTACATCAAACTTTGCTTTCGTCAAAGAATCCTCCATTTGCAGCAATTACAGCATTGCAGACCTTTGGCATTCTAGCTGTTAATTTGTTGAGGTAATCTGGAGAAATTGCACCCCACGCTTCCAGAAGCAGCTCCCACAAGTTGGATTGGTTGGATGGGCACTTCTTTGAGCAGATTGAGTTTCTGGAGCATCACATTTGTGGGGTCAATTAAACGCTCAAAATGGCCAGAAAAAGAGAACTTTCATCTGAAACTCGACAGTCTATTCTTGTTCTTGGAAATGAAGGCTATTCCATGCGAGAAATTGCTAAGAAATTGAAGATTTCCTACACCGGTGTGTACTACTCCCTTCAGAGGACAGCACAAACAGGCTCTAACAGGTACTATTTAATGAAGATGCCAGTTGGGGACCTGTGAGGCGTCTGTTTCTCAAACTAGAGACTCTAATGTACTTATCTTCTTGCTCAGTTGTGCAACGCGGCCTCCCACTTCTTTTTCTACTCTGGTTAGAGCCTGTTTGTGCTGTCCTCTGAAGGGAGTAGTACACACCGGTGTAGGAAATCTTCAATTTCTTAGCAATTTCTCGCATGGAATAGCCTTCATTTCTAAGAACAAGAATAGACTGTCGAGTTTCAGATGAAAGTTCTCTTTTTCTGGCCATTTTGAGCGTTTAATTGACCCCACAAATGTGATGCTCCAGAAACTCAATCTGCTCAAAGAAGTGCCCATCCAACCAATCCAACTTGTGGGAGCTGCTTCTGGAAGCGTGGGGTGCAATTTCTCCAGATTACCTCAACAAATTAACAGCTAGAATGCCAAAGGTCTGCAATGCTGTAATTGCTGCAAATGGAGGATTCTTTGACGAAAGCAAAGTTTGATGTAAAAAAAATCTTATTTCAAATACAAATCATTATTTCTAACCTTGTCAATGTCTTGACTCTATTTTCTATTCATTTCACAACATATGGTGGTGAATAAGTGTGACTTTTCATGGAAAACACAAAATTGTTTGGGTGATCCCAAACTTTTGAACGGTAGTGTACATACATATAATTGTGTAGGTGAAATGAAAAGGTCAAAGTGGCTATAGGTGAGTATAAGACAATCTTATACAAAATAATTAAAACACACACACACACACACACACACAATTGCTAACAAAGGATCAACTGATTTGAATAAAATAAAAATGAAAACAAATTCAACAAACATGGCTGTAACATTCAGGAAATGACACCATGGGGAAGTGAGACAGGTAGTGAGTTTAAGTGTGTGTCGACGTGTGTGCATCCTCACGCCTACGTGTGTATATCTCCGTAGAACGGGGGGAAGGTTTGTTTTTCATGTTACTGAGGGGAATTAAAAAAAAGTTAATTACCATGACCTTCATTAGTAATGTTAATGTTCATAGCTTCACAATCAGCCTTACAGTATAGAAAAGGAAAACTGACGGGGGGTCATTTTCAAGTTCAATATAAAGAAATCTGCTGGGCTCTTTTTATAACATTCTCTCTTCTGGACTTTCCTTTATACACAAATACCATCTACAGAAATTAAATACATAAATTGCCTTATTAATGACAGATTATGAATTAAATTATTAACATAAATATATAAAAACATATAATATAATAAAATATGATATAATAATGTATATATATATATATAACACAATATAACATAACATAATGTAATATAATGTAATGTAATGTAATATAAATGTATAATTGAAATGATAAATTAAATTACTTATGATTTGCCCTGTGATGGACTGGCGGCCTGTCCAGGGTATCTCCCCGCCTACCGCCCAATGACTGCTGGGATAGGCTCCAGCATCCCACGACCCCAATTGGAATAATCAGCTTGGATAACGGATGGAGGGAAATGGCCATAGTTGTTTCCACATCTATTGACAACTGAAGAAATCCAACACAGACAGGCTTAGCATAAAATAAACAAGCAAATAAAGTAAGAAAAATATGATTTGTGATTGCAGGTTACAACGAAATTGTAGGTTACGAGGAAATGTGTTTTCTGCATTTAACCATCCTATTGAATAGGAGCAGCGGGCAGCTGCAGCAACCCGGGGACCAACTCCACTTCTTCTATCCATGGCCTTGCTCAGGAGCACAGGCAGGAGTATTAACCCTAACATGCATGTCTTTTTCATGATATGTATAAGCCAAACCGAGTCTTTTGCACCTTTCAGGGTATACCCTCGTTGATTTTATTCAAACATGACTCAATTTTTCCTGCTGCATGAGGAGATTCAGCTAACTTGCTAGCTTTAAGAGGAGATTGTGCATTATTTTAACATTGATGGCTTGATGATATCTTGGGTTTTGCTTTACTTGAGCAAGAGAAAATTGACTCTTGTGGGGACAGATTTTTTTTTATTTAAGTTTTACCTTTGTGACATATTAGGATTACAATCAATGTTACTGTATTCATAAAGAACCTTTTGACTTGAGAAAGAGTCATTACAGAGGAAAGACATTGCTATTGACACATGATGTTGACATTTTTTAGCTGATTAACTTTTAATGTTAATTGTAGATGCCAAACAGCTAGCCATGTAAACTAAAAATAAACAAAATGGGTTTTCTGTTCAAAAATGTAGATTTACTTAGGAATATGTTTCATCATAATTATTTTTATATACTTTTATCAATCCCCTTGAGGATATTCATCTCCTGTATTTAACCCATCCTAGGGCAGCTGCAGCACCCGGAGACAAATGCAAGTTATTTTCCCATTGCCTTGGTGAGGGTTGCAGGCAGAAGTATTAACCCTAACATGCATGTTTCTTTTTTTGATGGTGGGAGAAAACCAGAGCGACTGGAGGAAAACCATGCACACTCCACAAACCAGACAGACTATCGTGAAAAAGTTATGACGTTACTTAGTCGCATAAATACTTATGAGCCCCTGGAACGAGATCCAGACAGTGGTTACAAGAAAAATGTGACAGATTGTCTGAAGCTGTTAGAGCAGGACAATGCTATTGACAGAATGTTGTACCATAGATTATACCCAGGGAAAGCTACACCTGGTCTTTATGGGTTACCCAAGATACATGAACAGGATGAGCCATTACAGTCTATTGTTTTGTATGATTAACTCAGTGACCTATAACATGTGTAAGTTTCAAGCATCTATTCTTAACCTGTTGGTGGACAGTAATGAACACCACATTCAGAATACTATGGATTTTGTAGATAAGGTGAGGGACGTCATTATGGAGGCGGATGAAACAATGGTCTCTTATGATGTCACATCTCTCTTCACGTGGGTTCCTGTTGATGAAGCAGTGGAGGTAGTCCATATGAAATTACAAAACAATACCACCCTTAGAAATAGGACCACCCTTAACACTGACCAAGTGTGTCTGCTCCTGAGGCTGTGTCTTCAGTCCATGTACTTAACATACAGGGGGCAGTACTATAGGCAGAAGCATGGGTGTGCTATGGGTTCCCAGTCTCACGTGTAGTGGCCAACTTGTATATTGAGGAAGTGGGAAAGAGGGCTCTGATGTCCTATCCAGGGACACCACCTAGTCATCGATTCAGATTTATGGCTGAAACCTGGGTTAAAATTAAATCTCAGTATGTAGCACATTTCACCGCCCACATTAACTCTGCGGACAACCACATCAAGTTCACCAGGGAGGATGTGAAAAGTGACAGGTTAGCCTTCTTGGACAATGAAATTGCAATTGGTGATGGGGGAAATTTGATTGTTGATGTTTACTATAAACCAACACATACTGATCAGTACTTAATGTTTGACTCTCATCATCAACTGGAGCACAAACTAGGAGTCATCAGGACACTGGACCACCGAGCTGACAATGTCCACACTGACACAGTGGCCGGGGAAGGGGAGAAATCCCACATTAAACAGAGCCTGATTAAGTGTGGTTATCCTAACAGGACATTTGTCAAAGCCAGGAAGACGACCAAACAGGGAACCAGCCAATTGAAGAGAGGAGAAAGACAACAGCTTACTAAGTGTAAACAGTGGTGACTCCATATGAGGCGGGAGTGGCAGAAGGGTTGAAACATGTATTTTTCAAACACTACATCTCAGTTGCTTTCAGACCTTAGGATGCAAGCTAACAACCTAAAGATTAACATCAAATTTTACAGTCAAAATGTTTTTTTTTAACATACGTATTTCCCTTTCAGGATATTGTCTATCCAATATTTATGCAATAGTGAGGGTGTTTGCGAGCTGCTTAGCTAGAGACCTCTAACTCTCACTTAACCATTCCTCAAGTCCAACTCAACTCAGAAATGCATACTCCCAGAACAGGCCAAAACAAACAATAAATATGCAAAGTGTAGATAAGCTGCTGTTTCACACCATTAGAGTCTGCCTTTTATATGAATGTATTTTTCACCAGGCCCAGCATGATTGTTTTTGTGTCTAAACAAGTACATTACAATCAGTCCTGGTATCTTTCCAATTGCAGGTTTTTTTTAACGCAATGGACATGCTGTGAATCAAAATGCCCTTTATCAGTTTTGACTTTTTCTAAAATTATTCTTCATTAATTTTTCCTTTTTTTTAAACTTAAGACATCACTTTGCAAAAATACATGTTTTGTGTGCTTTTTCTGAAATCATTTAAATCGCTGAGTTTTTAAATGAATTTAATTAAATTATTTTAATTTTGTCACATTTTTGTTTCTGGTTTGTTTGGTTTAGTTGTTTTTTTTGGTGGCAGTATTTTTATTACTTTTTTGTCTCTATAGAGATTTAGTAGTGATATATTTCTCAAATTCATTACCTGTTTAGGTAACATATCCTGGTATTTCCGAGACTTGAACATAAAAGGCAAAAATTAAAATTGGAAGTTTTTTTACCTATTGTGGCATGAGTGTTTATTGAAAAACAAGTGTGCTTTATCTGCTGCAAAAGCAGCGTATCCCTCACACTAAATCAATATTGATAAACATATCCCCAGATTTATCTTTTATACTGTATCTAAACTTACTAAAAAGCAGCTGTATATTAGCTGCTCACCATTCACTGTCCATGGGTTTCTAGACTTTTTCTGCCATACGGTTGATGAGATCATAAACAAAATTAGTTCTTCAACTCCATCTACTCCTGCAAATCCTGTGTTACCATAGTCATATCTATACAATGAGTCACTGATAGTCCCTGTTATTACAGCTTTTGAGACTATTTCTCTTGATGCTTTGACTAAGCTCGTGTCAGCTTCTAAACCAACTACTTGCCTACTTGACACCTTACCAGCAAAACTTTTTAAAGACCTCTGGTCCTGGGACCTACAATGCTAGATATTGTTCATTTATCATGTATTATCGGCACTGTTTCCAGCAGTTTTAAGACAGCTGTGGTTAAACCTTGGCTTTAAAAACTGCACCTCGATCCAGGGTATCTTAATAACTATTGGCAAATCTCTAATCTGCCATACTTTTCTAAAGTACAAGAGAGAGTTGTGTATCAACAACTTTCAACCTATATAGAAGAAAACCATCTATATGGACCTATTCAATCGTCTTGCAGACCCTCTCACTCTCCTGAAACTGCTCTGGCCACAGTGGTGAACTATCTTTTACTAAGTATGGACTCTGATTCCACTTTTGTGCTTCTATTACTGGACCTCAGTGCAACCTTTGACACAATCGATCGCTGTATACTATTAGACAGATTAAATTGTAATTTTGTTGTGTCTGGCTTAGTTCTCTCTTGGCTTAAATCCTACTTATCTGCAAGAACACGTTGTGTCTGCTATAAAATTATCTGATGTTAAATATGGTGTACCTCAGAGCTCAGTTCCTGGCCCTCTACTTTTCTCTTTATATTTCGCCTCTTGGTCAAATTATACACAGTTATGGAATAAATTTATATTGCGATGCTGATGCTACTGATATATATTGCTATGCTGTATGTGCCTATAAGGGCTCATTATCATACTCAAATTAACAATTTAGAGGCCTGCTTGGCTGCTATGAAAAATTGGATGTCACTGTCTGTTTTAAATTTGGATAAAACCAAGATGCTGGTCATTGGCCCTGCTAGACATGGACACTAATTTGATCAAGTAATGAATAGACAACTCTGTGATTTCACAAAGTGTGGCAGCACAAAATCGTGGTGTTACGTTTGAACTCAGCCTTTCATTTGATAAACACATTAAAGAAATCACCAAGACTGCCTTTTTCACTTTTGCAACATAGCTAAAATTTGGTCGTTCCTGTCCATGGCTGACACAGAAAGTCTAATACATGCATTTGTTTCAAATGGACTTGATTACTGTAATGTTCTGTTTTCAGGTCTGCCACATGCTGGTACTAAAAGTCTCCAGATGGTTCAGAATGCTGAAGCTAGAATCCTAACTAAATCTAGGAAATTTGACCATATTATACCAATTATTGCCTCCCTTCATTGGCTTCCTATCCAAGTTAGATCAGATTTCAAGGTGTTTCTGCTGACTTATAAAATCCTAAATGGGCTTGCCCCATCCTACCTGCCTGATCTCCTTAAATCGTACATTCCTTCTTAAGCTCTTTGCTCTCAAAATACAGGGCTTCTGTGTGTGCCGATAGTTAAAAAGAAGTCAGCTGGTGGCAGGGCCTTTTCCTATCAGGCCCTGTTCTTGTGGAATAACCTGTCTGCATCAGAAAACTGGAGTCTGTTGAGTCCTTTAATTCCAAACCTCGAACTCATGTTTATGCCTTAGCCTAAAATTAGTTGCTTTACTAGAACGATCAAGGCAGTCATTTTGATGGTTTCAGATTTTCAAAGTTTAAAAACTTTGTGCAAAAAAAGATACAGACCTGCCACTCCCTGAATGTTCCTAAAATTGCATATATTTGCATAAAATGAATTTTAGATCAAATGCTTAAAAACTATTTATGATAAGATCTACCTAAAACGACCACGAGCGGTCAAAAATGACCGCCCTTAATTTGCACATCATGTTCCCATTTATGACGTGTGTCGGACATGTCATTTCCTTCACAAAGTTCATTGCTCTGTCCTAGAAACACACTAGGGTTATCCAGTGCAGAGTAGTAGTCTAAACTTGGTTTTTGGTTATTTCCAACATGTCTGGGTACAGCCGCTGTTCCAGACGCACCATGACTACCACCCAGGCGTTGCAGTATTTACAGGCGTTGGACAGCGGCCATTTTAAATTGTTTGAAAAATAGTTTCAAAGTTGTTAAAATGCTCATTTTGGTGTCATTCGTTTCTTAACAGAAATTAATATACCAATGGGGTGTTTATCTCGACAGACTATAGAGTTTAAAAACCGTGGGCCGCCCATGGTGTTTCTTGTAGGGTTTAAGTTCCGGCCGTTGTTTGGGACTGTTTCAATGCTTATTTTCAGTTTTTTTTTAAATTTTATTTTATTTACGTTTCACGTTTTATAGGCCTTGCAGCGTTTGTCAGAGTAGCAATATGTGTTTTCTGTTTTGTTTTTCAGGTAATACTTTAACTTTTTCAATGTTGCTATTCAAGTTCGACCGCGTCTCTCTGAAGTTTAAAACTTTTAAAAATAGTATTAAAGTTGTTAAAATGTTAATTTTGGTGTCAGTCGTTTCCTAACAGGCATACTAACATATGCAATGCATTAATATCTCAATTGTGTATTTATTTTGACAGCATATACAGTTTAAATGCCGGCGGTCATTTTGACGGCTCGTCGTCGTTTTAGGAGGGAGTGAAATCCCGGTGGTTCTGATCGTTGAGTGCTTCACAACCTGTACCGCATCGGTTTCTGTCTCAGTGAATTTACCGAGCAATGTTCTGCCGACGAGGTTATAGCGAATAGATTACTGACTCTTGCAAACTGTTCTCTTGTCTTTTCTCTCTCTCTCTCTTAATGACGTCTCCTTTCTCTTTTTCTGTGTCAGTGGTGTGATATGAGCCTCCCTTGTGTGCACGTGCAATCTTGTCCTCCTCCTCCCAGGTCTCCATGGTGACGGTGGTCACCAGCTGGGCTCTGCTTGGCATCACGTCACATTTCCTTTTTATAAATCCATATAATTTCGTTCTCCTGTTTGAATGGTCTATCCTCTCTCTAACATGTGTGACTATTTTTTTCCTTTTTTTACATGGTGACGCTGGTCACGTGGCTCGGGTCGTCGGCTGTTCCGGTGGTGTTTGGACGCTGCTTGGCATCCTCCTCATCATATTCTTCATATGTTTTATAATCCCATTATAATTCTGTTATCCTGTTTCAGAGTTGTATTGTGTAAAGTGTGTAAACACAACATCCATTGCACGTTGTCCGTCTTGGGGGAGAGATCCCTCCTCTGTTGCTCTCCCTGAGGTTTCTTCCTAATTGTTCTCCCTGTTAAAGGGTTTTGTTGTTGTTGTTTTTTTGGGGAGTTGTTCCTTATCCGATGCGAGGGTCTAAAGACATGATGTTGTGTTGCTGTAAAGCCCTTTGAGGCCAATTTGTAATTTGTGATATTGGGTTATACAAATAACATTGACTTGACTTGTAATCTAAAACATCTTTTAAAACTGTATTTATTTTATCATATACTTATTTAATCACACAATCAATCACATATTTCAACAAATGTGCCCCAGTTAACACAGTTCACTTGTTCTAGAGTGTTATATTGATTTACTGTGTTTGAATATTATGTGCAGTGAACTTGAGTTCATATATAATTTATGTGCCCTGCCACTGGTTTTGCATTCATTTTACAAGGTGTTAAAATTAATGCAACCCAAATAATCCAAAATATTGATTTTTTTTCTCCCCCTCTCTCTCCCCATTCACTTCCTCTGTACAGCAAAACAGGTCTCAAAGTAAATTCTTTAGCACATAAATGAATGTGAACAATATGGATTCTGGGAATATATTACACAAAGAGCCCCATTGCTTATGTTTTCGAAACTTAACGGTCTCTATTCGGGTTGTTTTACCGTGTGAGATCGAAAGCAGATCCGGTAGGTTGCTTATGTGACCAATTGCCTTGTTATTTTTTGTACGTGAGAGTAAACAAGCTGAGCGGAAATGAGCTTGGTGAAATGCTGAGACCCATTTTGCATATTCAGTGAAGCTTTGCAGAGGGAATGGAGAAAATAATACTTTTTACCAATTACTGCAAATAGATGCCAAATCATGAGCAATAATGCTCATTATTAGACATATCGGCCGAATCGCTTATTTTGTGTTTGTTTATGTGCTAAAATTGTGACCTTGAGACCTATTTTGCCCTGCGATTGAAATGAATGGAGAGAGGATAAAAAAGATCGTATGTTGGATTATCTGTCTCCAATAAAAACATTATTTTGGATTATCCATCTCACCGGTAAAATATCTGCCTCCCCTCCCCCTGCTGTCTGATAATCACTCCGATCTTGTCAAGTAGTATGATGACTCACGCGCCTCCTGTCTTGATCTGCTGGGCCCCACTGAAACCAAAATAGTCTCAGTCACACTCAGCTCCTTGGTATACTCCTTAACTCCATCAAATGAAATGCCGTAACTGCCAGCTCAAAGGCTCTCCAAGAAAACTGGTTTAACAGTGCATCTCCGAGCCTAGAGAGACTACCTTCAGTCTTACAAAGATACTCTCATCACAACCCAGTCCACCTGCTACTCACACCTCATACACCCTGACTCCACCAAGCCCAAGACTCTCTTTCCCACAACAGACACATTTCTCAAGCCCAGTGACAATACCTCCAGTTCCTTTACAGTCAACAAATACAACTCCTTTCTTTCAGTTTTCCAATCTAACATTGACACCTCCCCTGCCCCCCCCCCATCCATTACCTCTCAGCCTCTGTCAAAGTACTCCTCTGTTTCCCCAATGGAGCTGTCCAACTTTATGGCAGAAATGAGAAATTCCACTTATGTTCTGGATCCCATCCCATCCAATCTTGTCCAGGACTGTCCCCCTGCTATCTCCTCACTCATCGCAGGAATCATTAACTCCTCTTTCAGCTCAGCTTCAGTTTCCCATACACCTAAACTGGCTGCTATCAACCCCACCCTCAGAAAACCTGGACACAGCCCTGATTCCATGAGCAAATTCCAGCCCATACACAGCCTCCCCTTTCTGTCAAAAATGCTGAAAAATATTGTCGCCTTCCAACTCAACGCTCACCACATCTCCAATGACCAGTTCGAACCATTTCAATCTGGTTTCCGCTCACAGCACAGAAACAGCCCTCCTTAAAGTCACTCCTCTGCTCTGCAGACTCTGGCCACCTCAGTATTCTCCTCCTCCTCGGCCTCACTGCAGCTTTCAACACCATCAACCACACCATTCTTCTCTCCCAGCTTGAATCCTCCCTCAACATCACCGGTACTGCCCTCTCCTGGCTAAAGTCATATCTCACAAACGGACAACAGTTCATCAGCATCAACAGTCCTCTGTCCCAAGGTGTCCCTTAGGGTTCAGTGCTTGGTCCTGTCCTGGTTATTCTTTACAGGCTCACCCTCAGTAACATCATACATCATAGTGGTCTCCACTTCCGCTATTACGCTGATGGCTTCTGTCTCTACATCTCCAGTAAATCCATCACCACTACAATTTATTCCAGTCTGACCAACTGTCTCACTGAAATTAAAGCATGGGTTCAAGCCAACTTCCTCAAACTAAATTGCGATAAACCTGACATGATCATCATCAGTCACAAATCCCTTACCAAAATTACTCGCAACTTCTGCCTCACCATCGTTATTCAACTCCGCCCCCCTCCCCACACATCCACAGCCTTGGAATCACTTTCGACAGCAGCCTCTCCTATGAACTCCATGTCCATCAAATCACCAGAACTGCCTTTTTCCACCTAAAAAACACAGCTCGTCTCCACCCATCACTCTCCTTATCTGTTGCTGATACCTTTATCCACACCTTCATCACATCCATCATTGACTACTGCAACAACATTCTCTACAGCTCATTATCCAAAGTCCTAAACAAACTCCTGTACATCAAAAACTCTGCAGTCCACCTGCTCACCCCCCCCCCCGATACCATGACCAGATCACAACTGTCCTCCAGAACATTAAAGCCCCTCAAAGGATCCAATTCAAAGTCCTTCTCTTCACTCACAAATCCCTCCATAACCAGGCCCACTCCTACCTCACTGACCTGCTACTATCCTGTTTCCCGCAGCCTTCGCTCCTCTGACATCTACCTCCTGTCTCCACCACACAGCACCATGCACTGGATCTGGGCTGATAGAGCCCTGCTTAACTGCTTTTCCCTCCTTCTGGGACTACCTCCCTAAACACATCAGAGACTGCACCGATCTGTCCATATTCAAATCACAAATCAAATCCTACCTCTTCAGAATTGCTTTCAATGTGTGATTAATGTTGTGTGTTTTATGCTTCTGGTGTGTTGCTTTCATGTTTATTTCATCTTAATGGCAATCATCTGAGTATTTTGAAAAGGGCTGTATAAATAAAATGCATTCTTATTATTGCTATTATTATTATTATTATTATTATTATTATTATTTTCATTATTATCATTGTTGTTGTTGTTGTCATTGTTGTTGCTATTATTGATATACCATGGTACTGACAATAATACTTGCCCTAGGTGGACAAATAATGTGTCATGGTAAAAACCTAAATTCCATGGTATACCAATAGTAAGTTATGGATCGCCATGGTACTACCATTATACTTAAATAATACTATGGCATTACCAATTTAAATTATACATCAGTCTGTTCCATGGCAACACAATTTTACTATGGTACTGATCTTTGTTTAAATGATACAGTCATGGTAAAATACATCGTATGCTCGTATTTTTCATATACATACATGTTACCATATAACTGAAATTGTTCATGTGTACAATTGTGTACTTCTATGTTGCTGACAATGTGAATGCTAACAAGCCACTGGGCTTCAGTTCAACTGGACACAACAAGTATTGAGAGAAACATTTCATCACTTATCCAAGTGGCCTCTTCAGTCTCAGAACACTGCAGGCACCCCCAACCTTATAAACAGCAGAGTTGCATAACAACCGAAACCAACGATTGGTTTCATATACAATTGGCATGACCATTAAAAACTCTACTTAATGGAACACACAAACTAGGAGTCATCGAGATGCTGCACCACCGAGCTGACAGCGTCTCCACTGACACAGCGGCCAGGGAAAGGGAGAAATGGTTAAGTGTGATTATGCTAACTGGGTGTTTCTAAAAGCCAGGAAGATGCTCAAACAGCCGACTGAAGAGATGAGAAGGCCAACAGCTGCCTAAGCAGAAACAACTGGTGATTCCTTATGTGGTGGGAGTGTTGGAAGGGTTGAGACGCATGTTCCCAAACACCATGTCTCAGTTGCTTTCAAGGCTCAGAGGGGTACCAGTAGGGAGATCCTTAAATTTGAAAGCCTGTCTAAACTGTATCCAAATTACAATAGACTCACGTGTGACTGGGTTATCAGTAACTTTGGATATCGTAATAGTATAGTAAATAGTCTGCAGCCTTGGACCAGAGCTAACGCAGGCAGTCTGAACTTCATCAAACTGCATCGCCACAATGTTCTACAGTTATATCAATCCTCTGTCTAACAGAAGTATCACCATTTCAATCTTTTTTCCTGCTGGATATGTTTCCAATATGTATATGTTTGCCGCTGTGCCCTTGCTCGTCCTACCTGGTCAAACATTTCACAAGCGGTGAGACTGGAGTGTCTCCAACCATGGTAAAGATGACAGTTAGCATTATGCAACCTGACTCCATGATACAGATGTATAAAACAATGACTTATTTATGGAGGAATGCGATGGATTGCAGCTTTAATTCTAATTAAAAAAAAACATGTTGAGGCATGCTCAGTAATCCAGGTAAGGAAATCCCAGAAAGATGAATCAGCTCATCTGGACACAAAGTTCAACGGGAGAAGTGTTGCATCACCCATCTAAGTGACTTCATCGGTCTCAGCTGCCTGCAGGTATCTCCAACCTTATAAACTGCACAGCTGCATAACAACTGACACCATCAGTCGGTTTCATATGCAAATGCCATGACCTTTAATTAGAGTTACACCGTCCACACGTGCTGTTCACGATGGCTTGGGGAATAGCTGCAATCACAGTGTTGTAAGAAGGTGATAGATGTAGTCTTAGCTCCCCTCCTTGGTTCAGGGATGGTCGTTCCCTCTTCACATAGATGGCCTCTTTGACTTCCCGGTCAAACCAGCGTTGCTCCCTATCAAGGATGTGCACATCCTCATCCGTGAAAGAGTGGCCCCTGGCCTGTAGGTGGGTGTAGACCTGCCCCGATGAGGTAGCTCTTCTGTGTTGTGCCAATCGCTTCTCCAGAGTCTGTTTGGTTTCCCCGATGTACATGTCACAGCAATCCTCCCAGCACTTAACGGTGTACACTATATTGTTCTGTTTGTACTGGGGAACCGGATCCTTCGGTGGACCAATTTCTGGCACAATGTGTTTCGGGGTTTGAAGTGAACTGAGACACAGTGTTTGGAAAATATGCGTCTCAATTGTTCTGACACTCCCGCCGAATACTGGTGTTTGCTTAGGGAGCGGTTGTCCTTCTCCTCTCTTCAGTCGGCCGGGTCACTGTTTTGGCGTCTACCTGACTTTGACATACTTCTGGTTAGGATAACCACACGTACCCAGGGCCTGCGTAATGTGGGCTATCTCCCACTCCCTGACCACCCTGTTTGTGGGGACGCTGTGAGGTTGGTGTTACAGCATCTCAGTGACTGCTGGTTTGACATGTAAGTGATTGATGAAGTCACTTAGATGAGTGATGAAACGTTTCTTCCAATAAACGTTGTGTCCAGATGAGCTGCTTCAACTTTCTGGGATTTCCTTACCTCCATTACTGAACACGCATCAAGACATTTTGACTAGTTACGGTGAGGATTGCCTTAAACTTGTACGTGAGTATAAACAAACCACTCATAGGATGGTGGACTACAAGAACCACCTGAGATTGAGCCTCAGGTGCAGACAGAGCAGGATTACATGAAACAGCCTACAAATTAAATCTTCTGTCAAGGCCCACCAAGCTAGCAGGATCCTGAGTCCAGCAGGCACAGTGCTCTTTATAAGGTCGGGGTCGGTGACACCTGCAGTCAGCTGAGACTGATGAAGTCACTTAGATGAGTGATAAAACATTTCATCCACAAAACGCTGTGTCCAGATGAACTAATTCAACTTTCTGGGTCTAGTAAAGACTATTTTCAAGACCTGGCACGATGAAGTTTGACTCTGACTCCTGGAGAACAAAACTGCACCTGAAGCTCTGTGATGCAGTGTTTAATTTTGGATGGGAAAATTTGGGGGCAGGATGGAATTTTATAATGTTGACAGAAAATGGAGATGGCCTCAGTGAAAAATATGCAAGAAAGTCCTCTGTCCAGTCATATTATAAAAAAAAAAAACTAAAAAAAAACAGCCATGTTGCACGGGAATAAATGCCACAAGATTATGCAACAAATATGCAATTACATAATGAAAAGGACAATTGCAAAATGTGTTATAGGTTTATCCTATGTATATATATATATGTGTGTGTGTGTGTGTGTGTGTGTGCGTGTGTGTATATACAGTATATATGTGTGTATGTATATGTGTGTGTGTGTGTGTGTGTGTGTGTGTGTATGTATATACATACACACACACACACACACACACACACACACATATATATATATATAATAACTGTGGGCAGGATCAAGGCTACAACAGTGGGGGAAAGAGGACAAATTTTCCCTACAGATGCAGACGGTGCCTCATTTGATGTAATTTCTTTTTTTGCTCTCGGGTTTGTTCAGCTGTAAAATGGAAAATCGATAAAAAATAAAGTGACTTAAGTATTTTCAAGAAAAAAACATGCGCCAGGTAAAGGGGAATTTTCAAATTGTTTGTCAAAAAGTTGTGTTTTCACGAAATGCAATTCTTGTTTGCGTGTGTGTGTGTGTGTATGTGTGAATGACTCAGTCTCAACTTCATTTTGGGTTGCTATATAAAAGAAATTGTGAATTGTGACTGACACAGATGTACATTTTGTGCTGGGAACCAGCAGATGCACTAGCTGCCACCATCAGCAAATATTGGTTAGGTTACAACCCCTACCCCCAAACCCCCAACCCCCCCATCCCCCACCCCCAAACTCCTTCCACACAGGCCAATGTGTCCCAAACTGACTCTTTATTATTGCATTATCTGGGAATTAGCAGCAGCCTGCTGGCACTTGCTTATCATTGACTCTGGCTGTCACCGCTATGACGTCCCAGCTGCCACCATGGCGTGCCATGCCGCTGCCCCCCGCTCGTGAGTGGCGGGCTCACAGGTTCAGCAGTTGATGTTTTGGTCTGCTCTGTAAAGTTCAACTGTTCTCATTAAGGAAGTATTCTGGCTCTGAACCAAAAAGACCCCCGGTGCAGCATTTTCTTTTTTCCAAAATGATTACTCTGCGAAGCCTTGTTGCCACTCTTTGCCAGCTCTCATGGAGATAAAGAGCCATCAGTTCAAACCCACATATCTTAAACACAGGGGAGACGAGCTGCTGGGATGAGCGATGTGGTGTTTTGAAGGCAGACTACCGACAAGTCACACATGTAGAGATTTTCTTTTTATTGTTCAACTTGAATAGCATGAGCGGGCTGTTGGCACACATGTTTGGGGACCGCTGCTTGTCCACACACACACACACACACACACACACACACACACACACACACACACACACACACACACACACACACAGACGGAGGGGTACTGAGTCTAACACATAGTCAATTGTGTTGTGCAAACAGTCTTTAATGTTAACAAGGTACCAATGAAAACTGTAAAATCCGCTGTGGTGACCCCCCCCCCGAGAAACAGGGATAACCCCGAAGAAGAAGAAGAAGAAGAAGAAGAAGAAGTACTACTAGTAGTACTACTACTACTAGTAGTAGTAGTAGTCGTCGAAGTTTTAAATGTAAAGTGTTGTCCAGATAAAACAAAACTAGGCCGGCCGGTAATCACACAATACAACACAACTGTATTGTGACAGTGTATTGCGTTGTATTGAATTGTGCTGTGACCCCGTGACAGTTGTATCGTCAAGGGGTTCTATTTCAATCTCCTCAAAAATTGGAAAAAACACAAACGTATCTGGAAAATATGATGACGGCATGATTTGTTATGCCAGCCTCCCAAGGTGCAGACATGAGAGTATTTACAAAATAAAAGTGCAAAAAGAAAAACAATAAAAAAAAGTACTCAAACACAGGATTGCAAAATATTACAAAAAGGAGTTTCTCAATAACTGGGATATCTTTTAAGTAAGTAAGTAAGTAAGTAAGTAAGTAAGTAAGTAAGTAAGTAAGTAAGTAAGTAAGTAAGTAAATAAATAAATAAATCCCAATCTGTAAATTCAACAGATGCTACCTTCTCTGCAACCAAGCCAAGGCTGACTGACTCCACCAGGGCCCAACAGCAGCCCCTTTATACCGGTACCCCCCCCCCCCACTGGGCTTACTAATTACATGAACAAATACAATTAACACGTTTTCCTACCAAGTAATGCATTTGCAGTTTCTTAAACCCAAACATATCTTGAACAAGGATGATCTAAACTCACTGGCCACTTTATTAGGTACACCTTGCTAGTACCGGGTTGGACCCCCTTTTGCCTTCAGAACTGCCTTAATCCTTCGTGGCATAGATTCAACAAGGTACTGGAAACATTCCTCAGAGAGTTTGGTCCATATTGACATGATAGCATCACGCAGTTGCTGCAGATTTGTAGGCTGCACATCCATGATGTGAATCTCCCGGTCCACCACATCCCAAAGGTGCTCTATTGGATTGAGATCTGGTGACTGTGGAGGCCATTTGAGTACAGTGAACTCATTGTCATGTTCAAGAAACCAGTCTGAGATGATTCGAGCTTTATGACATGGCGCGTTATCCTGCTGGAAGTAGCCATCAGAAGATGGGAACACTGTGGTCATAAAGGGATGGACATGGTCAGCAACAATACTCAGGTAGGCTGTGGCGTTGACACGATGCTCAATTGGTACTAAGGGGCCCAAAGTGTGCCAAGAAAATATCCCCCACACCATTACACCACCACCACCAGCCTGAACCGTTGATACAAGGCAGGATGGCTCCATGCGTTCATGTTGTTGACGCCAAATTCTGACCCTACCATCCGAATGTCGCAGCAGAAATCAAGACTCATCAGACCAGGCAACGTTTTTCCAATCTTCTATTGTCCAATTTTGGTGAGCCTGTGCGAATTGTAGCCTCAGTTTCCTGTTCTTAGCTGACAGGAGTGGCACCCGGTGTGGTCTTCTGCTGCTGTAGCCCATCTGCCTCAAGGTTCGACGTGTTGTGCGTTCAGAGATGCTCTTCTGCATACCTCGGTTGTAATGAGTGGTTATTTGAGTTACTGTTGCCTTTCTATCAGCTCGAACCAGTCTGGCCATTCTCCTCTGACCTCTGGCATCAACAAGGCATTTTCGCCCACAGAACTGCCGCTCACTGGATATTTTCTCTTTTTCGGACCATTCTCTGTAAACCCTAGAGATGGTTGTGCGTGAAAATCCCAGTAGATCAGCAGTTTCTGAACTACTCAGACCAGCCCGTCTGGCACCAACAACCATGCCACGTTCAAAGTCTCTTAAATCACCTTTCTTCCCCATTCTGATGCTCGGTTTGAACTGCAGCAGATCGTCTTGACCATGTCTATATGCCTAAATGCATTGACTTGCTGCCATGTGATTGGCTGATTAGAAATTTGCGTTAACGAGCAGTTGGACGGGTGTGCCTAATAAAGTGGCCGGTGAGTGTATATTGTCCTAAACATTTTCCTTAAACAAAACAAGTTATTTGCAGACAAAAAAATGAATATTACAATCAATAAACTAACTTACTCAGTCCATGTGACCATGGATACACTGTGTAACAGAGGAACATGTTACGCACCTGTTTTGCAACCAAACCCACTGATGATCAAGCAACGCACTGCAACACGTGGGAACCGAACAACACGTTTGTTTGTGTGCATGCATGCAAAAAGGAAAACACAACAATCACGTGTGCACCCTTGGTCACGCTGCTGAAGAGCAGAGGGAAAGAGGCATAATAGCGAGGTTTATTAACAAGGCAGAAATGGAAAGGAGAGGGGAACGTGTGTTGTATGGATGTGTGTGTGTCTGTGTGTGTGTGTCTGTGTGTGTGTCTGTGTGTGTCTGTGTGTGTGTGCACTGCCTGCAGTCAGGGACGCAGTCGCTCCGTCACACGTATATATTAATCGCGATTTCAATAATGGCTTTCCAAAATTAATTGTTGGTGGCCGGGGGCTATTACTCACGCTGAGTTTAGCTTGCTCAATTGTGATGAAATTAGTATTTTGACTTGAAAACTTGTACATTTGAACGTTCATTATATTCATAAATTCATATAATACAATATAAATGTGGAGGCAGTTTTTTTTGTTGTTGATTTAAAATGGCCAATAAAAAAAACTCTGTACCCCAAAATGGATGAATAATCGTGATAAAAAGGCCCAGCAGAGGATTTTCTTTCTCTGCATTAAACCTGCCTCGGGAACTGTTGGTTCGGGTCTACAATGCAATAATCCAGTCTGTCCTTTGCACACCCATCACTGTCTGGTTCGGTTTATCCACCAAACAGGACAGAGACAGACCACAACAGACAGTTAAGTCTGCAGAGAAAATCAGGACTTATACACCTCCAGACTCAGGACATGGGCAGGCAAATTCACCGCAGACCCATCACACCCTGGTCACAACCTGTTCCAACTCCTCCCCTCTGGCAAGCGCTACAGAGCACTGTACCCCAAAACAACCAGATATAAAAACAGTTTCTTTCCGCAGGCTGTCATTCAAATGAATGCTTAACACTGCCAAATAACCCCCACCATTCTGTACTTACTGTACTGTACTGCACATTCTGGTAGGCTCTGTCATGTCCATCTACCTCAGGCATGTGTGTAAGTAACCTGCTAACATCTATTGCAGTATCTCTGCTATATTCTCTGCACCATTGCACTTTCTCACCTCTTATTTCACCTGTATAAGTCAATCCTTGTGTATATATCTGAATATTGTTGTGTTGTAGTTTTGTTATTCTATGTTAAGTACACTGAGAGAGCCACAAAACCGGAGTCACATCCCCTGCATGTGCAAACCTACATGGCCAATAAACATGATTCCGATTCTGATAAATGGACTAGTTGGTGGATAAGATCAGGCAGGAGTTCCCATGGACTATGGTGTTTGCAGATGACATTGTCATCTGCAGTGAGAGTGGGGAGCAAGTTGAGGAGAGCCTGGGGAGGTGGATGTATGCACTGGAGAGAAGAGGAAGGAAAGTCAGTAGGAGCAAGACGGAATACGTAAGTGTGAACAAGAGGGTGCACAGCAGAATTGTGAGGATGCAAGGAGTAGCCGTGACGAAGGTGGATTAGTTTAAATTCCTGGAGCCAACTGTTCAAAGTAACGGGGAGTGGGGAAGAGAGGTGAAGAAGAGAGTGCGGGCATGGTGGACGGGGTGGAGAAGAGTGTCAGGAGTGATTTGCAACAGAAGGGTACCAGCAAGAGTTAAAGGGAAGGTTTACAAGATGATTGTGAGACCAGCTATGTTGTATGGTTTGGAGACTGGTGCTGATGAAAAGACAGGAGGTGGAGCTGAAGGTGGCAGAGTTGAAGATCCCAAGATTTTCGTTGGGAGTGACGAAGAAGGACAGGATTAGGAACGAGTCTATTAGAGGGACAGCTCTGGTTGGACGGTTTGGAGACAAAGCAAAGGAGGCGAGCTTGAGATGGTTTGGACATATGTGGAGGAGAGATGCTGGGTATATTGGGAGAGGGATGCTGAAGATGAAGCTGCCAGGCAAGAGGAAGAGAGGAAGGCCAACAAGGAGGTTTGTGGATGAGGTGAGGGAGGACATGCAGGTGGCTGATTCAGTGTGACAGAGGAAGATGCAGAGGACAGGAAGAGGAGGAAATGGATGATCTGCTGTAGTGACCCCTAACGGGAGCAGCTGAAACAGCAGGAGGAATTAAATAATGTCTTTGTAAAGCTTTCAAATCTTCTGTGTTTGAATAGCTTATGTGTTACTACAATAAGCTGTCGTGGAAATGTATTGCTTGAGATTAGAAGCAGTCCAGGGAATCTTGGTTTCTCAGAAATACATTTTGCATCACAGACGTAGAGTTTCGTTTATGAATTGGTAAACTGATTGGGTATAACTTTGCTTGGGTTCCTGTCTTGATCGATTCATCCAAACAAGCCATCCTCAGGTCAGTGTGTCACATTCTTTGTTAGTGTTTTCTATCTGCAGAACTGTGCAAGACGTCAATAAAAATGACCACAACTGTTCATAAGAATAAAATATTATTTACACGTTTGGATTACATCTACCTGAGCCCGAGCTTTGAGAGAAAGACGCTGATGACACACATCCTGTCTGTATTGAAGGGGCTATGCTAATTGGACGATGAAAAGAGAAGAACCCTGAGGGCAAGTAGGGTATCTGAGTTCTTTAAATTGTTCTCTCTACAGACACATGGATAAACATGGTGTTCTTGTCTAAGTTTGTGAATAATAGATTTGACCACTTTGTGTTTTCTCGTCAGAACATAAGCTCTAAACAGTGGAGCATATTTTCTTCTTTTACATTTTCTCAGACAATATAAGAAAGAAAAAAAGGAAGAAAGAAAGAAAGAAAGAAAGAAAGAAAGAAAGGAAGGAAGGAAGGAAGGAAGGAAGGAAGGAAGGAAGGAAGGAAGGAAGGATGGAAGAAAGAAAGGAAGAAAAGAAGAAAGAAAGAAAGAAAGAAAGAAAGAAAGAAAGAAGAAAGGAAGAAAGAAAGAAAGAAAGAAAGAAAGGAAGGAAGGAAGGAAGGAAGGAAGGAAGGAAGGAAGGAAGGAAGGAAGGAAGGAAGGAAGGAAGGAAGGAAGGAAGGAAGGAAGGAAGGAAGGAAGGAAGGAAGAAAGAAAGGAAGAAAAGAAGAAAGAAAGAACGGAAGGAAGAAAGAAAGGAAGGAAGGAAGAAAGAAAGGAAGAAAAGAAGAAAGAAATAAAGAAAGAAAAGAAAAGAAAAGAAGAAAGAAAGAAAGAAAGAAAGGAAGGAATGAAGAAAAGAAAAAAATGAATGAAGAAAAGAAAAGAGAATAAGAAAGAAAGGAAGAAAGAAAGACAGAAAAGAAAGAAACAAAGAAAGAAATAAAGAAAGAAAGGACTTATTATTATTATTACTATTACTATTATTATTATTATTGTTATCTGAAAGACTCTTATAATAGACAGGGAAAGTACTGAGTGCAGCTCGAGCAGTGGTGCTCCACTCCCTGAAAACAACTCACATGAATGCCTAGTGAGCAGTGACCAGGCTTTATACTATATCTCTCTCTCATCGAGTGCCCCCTGTGAGTCCCGGGGCAGGGGTGTGAAGTAAGCAGCGTGCCGTCAGATGGAGATAACCCACATCTGCAGCATCTCAGAGGCGGACGCACCAGCGCTGCTGAGGACGCAGGCACCCCCGCTCGGGAAAAGCATCACGAAGCCTTGTGTGTTACCCTGAACGCTACTAAATAAAAAAGGCATGAACATTTAGGGCATCCGGATGGCGTGGCAGTCTATTCTGTTGCCTTCCAGCACGAGTATCGCCAGTTCGAATCCCCGTATTACCTCCGGCTTGGTCGGGCGCCCCTACAGACACAACGGGGCAGCGTCCGAGTGATGTCACAGCATCGCTGTCGCTATGGACGCGTCAAATGACGTCAGACATGCGGAGCACGTTAGACAGTACAGCGTGGCTGTCTTTACAACACCAACTCCCGTATATGCTGCCATAGGTGAAAACGGCAACACACTGCTTACTTCTAATGTAGTCTAGTGCATCCGATGTCTGACTTCCGTTTGCCGCGAAGCTTCCGCTTCCGCTCGGGAAGAGCTAAAAATAGCTCATGGATACTGGCCCATTGGCCGTGTCTGCGGGTAGGGAGCCGGATGTGGGTATGTGTCCTGGTCGCTGCACTAGCGCCTCCTCTGGTCGGTCGGGGTGCCTGTTCAGGGAGGAGGGGGAACTGGGGGGAATAGTGTGATCCTCCCGCGTGCTACGTCCCCCCGGTGAAACTCCTCACTGTCAGGTGAAAAGTAGCGGCTGGCGACTCCACATGTATCGGAGGAGGCATGTGGTAGTCTGCAGCCCTCCCCGGACCGGCAGAGGGGGTGGAGCAGAGACCGGGACGGCTCAAAAGAGTGAGGTAATTGGCTCGGTACAATTGGGGAGAAAAAGGGGGAAAAAAAGGCATGAAAACTTAAAAGTAAAAAAATAAATAAATCATAAGCTCAGCAAGCATTGAGTAGTAAGATGGCATCTCAAATGAAAATCCTTAATGAAGAAAGCTACAAAATATAAATAAAACAATGCAGTTAAAAATGGATCTGTTGATTCGAATATGCTAATAGTTGTATTTCTCAAGTAAGAGACACGGAAGAGCTATTTTGATCTCCTTGGTGTCATTTTTGTGTCATTCTGTCAACACATCCATGTGTCATATCAGAAAAGAAAAAATATATTCAGTGGGACTAAATGATATTTAAGAATTCGTTCAACTTTTTAGTTGTGATATTTCATCATACTTGTTTTTTTTTTTAATAATTATGTTACATTTTCCTACACCTTTAAACCACTGACTTTGCCTCACCATCTTCTGAACTTTTTAATTGTTTCCCCAAAGTAGTACAGTGACCTGGGTTCAGCTTCACAGCTCATTTGTAACAAAGTGACAGTGACTAGATCTAACACAGTAACGTCATCATTTTAGCACCGAACCAAATAACTGCACCGGCAAGCAACTTCTTGCTGCCACTTTATGATGAAACAGCAAAAAAAGTAAATTAGTGCCTGTTTTCCATTGACCTTTGTTGTTTATAGCTGTCTTTTAATTAGCCACAGCAATTAATCTGTAGGACTTCAGAGAAAAGTTAATAGTGCTTTTCTCTGGTAGCTGGAAGTGAGAAGGAGGGAATGAGATACGTGGAAGTCTGGATCGAAATCTCCATGTATGTCTTTGCGGGGGATTTGCTAGGTACTAACTGAAGACACATTTTCTTTTATTGAGTCATTAAGGCACCAGGATCACCTAAAAAAAAACCACCCTAAAATGCTACAACTTGTCACAGCTCTCTATTTTTTGGGGGGGGGAGGGATCCCCCCCCTTTTGTCCCCAATTGTACCCAGCCAATTATCCCACTCTTCAGACCTGCCCCGGTCGCTGCTCCACCCACTCTGCCGACCCGGGGAGGGCTGCAGACTACCACATGCCTCGTCCAATACAAGTGGAGTCGCCAGCTGCTTCTTTTCACCTGACAGTGAGGAGTTTCACCAGGGGGACGTAGCAAATAGGAGGATCACGCCATAGTTCGCCCTCTCCCCTCGAATAGTCGCCCTGACCGACCACAGGCGGCGCTAGTGCAGCAACCAGGACACATACCCACATCCGGCTTCCCACCTGCAGACACAGATGATTTTGTCTGTAGGGACGCTCGACCAAGCCGGAGGTAACACGGGGCTTCGAACCAGCGATCCCCATGTTGGTAGGCAACGGAATAGACCATTACACTACCTGGGCGCCGGCTCTCTAGTCTGAATAAGTGAAGTGTCCATATACCACATTGTAAAGAATAGCAGATTAGAAGCAGACTCAGAGGTATCAGGAGAAGTTGGTGGAAAAGAGGCCATCAACCTGCTGTGTGGCGATAAGCACACTTGCATTACTCTCGGGTCAAACTGAACACCTTGAAAACCAGCTCAAGAACATAAATATGTAGGTAGAGCGTACCATGTGTATTCAAAGAAAACATGTTCGTCTACATGTTCTTTACATTAAATAAGCCAAGTCCATGGAGTATCAGGTTACAAAAAAAAGGAAGAAAAAAGCATTTATTTGATAATTTTTATTTTGTTAAAATTACAAATTGGGTCATTTTGACTGAAACGTCACATGAGGGTTAATAATCTTTTTTTTTCAGAAAATATGCCATCTCATTTAAGCACAGTTCATATTCATTAAGATTCAACGATTGATTTTCTGCCCTGAGTATCTGCTACCACTGCACATATATGAACCTGATCACATATCCACATATCACCAACTACAGGAACCCCCACCCCACACACATACTGTAGAGCACCTTCATCTAGCTGATAACTTGAATGTGTTTTACTGTAGGTTTGATCAGCCCACTTTCATACCTCTCACCCGCATCAAGTCAGACAGCCAATTGCACCCCCTGCCATCACCCTCCTCTCCCCCTTTATTCCCCACTTGCACTGATGGTCTGTGAATAGGATATGTGTCGGCTCTTCCACCACCCTCCTGTGTGAAAGTCTCCGCAGACCAGCTGGCCCTCATCTTCACACGGTTCTTCAACTGATCAGTGGATCTGTGTGAAGTCCCCTCCTACTACTTCAAATTCTCCACTATCATCTTAGTCCCCCAAAGAACCCTCCATCACTGGACTGAATTAGTACAGGCCCATCGCCCTGATGTCTGTGGTCATAAAGTCCTTCAAGAAACTGGTACTGACCCACCTGAAGTACATCACTGGCCCCCTGCTGGACCCCCTGCACTTTGCCTATCAGGCAAACAGGTCAGTAGATGATGCAGTCAACATGGGGTCTCACTACATCCTGCAAACCCTCCTGCAATCCCTCGACTCCCCAGGGACATATGCAAGGATCCTGTTCATGGACTTCAGCTCAGTGTTCAACACCATCATCCCAGAAGTCCGACTTACCAAACTCACCCAGCTCACTGTGCCCTCCTCCACCTGTTAGTGGATCACAAACTTCATGACAGACAAGAAACAGCAGGTGAGACTGGGAAAAATCACATCCAGCACCTGGACAGTCAGTACTGGTGCCCCTTAAGGATGTGTGCTCGCCCCACTGCTCTTCTCCCTCTACACTCATGACTGCGCCTCAGGAGACCCATATGTTCAGCTCCTGAAATTTGAAAATGACACAACAGCCATCGGCCTCATTCTGAGACGGATTTGAATCGGACAGCTGGTCGAACAGCTGGTCTTGTGGTGTGGTCATAAAATGTTTAAAACTGGGGAGATGACAGTGAACTTCAGGAGGATCCCCTCCATCACTGCTCCACGTCACCATACTCAGCAGCACTGTGTCGGCTGTGGATTCCTTCCGGTTTCTAGATTCTACAATCTCCCAGGACCTGAAGTGGGAGTCTAACATCAACAGTCATAAAATTAAAAAAAATAAACAGCAGAGGATCTGCTTCCTGCACCAGCTGAGGAAATACAACTTCCCTCAGGAGCTGCTGATAAAGTTTTACACTGCAGTCATCTGAGTCTATTCTCTGCACTTCCATCATTGTCTGGTTTGGATCGGCCGACAAACAGGACAGGAACAGACTACAACGGACAGTCAGGTCTGCAGAAAAAAATACCAGTGCTGGCCTGCCCACCATCCAGGACCTGTACTCCTGCAGAGTCAGGAAATGGGCAGGGAAAATCACTGCAGAACCCTCACACCCTGGACACCACCTGTTCCAACTTCTCCCCTCTGGTTGGGTGCCACAGAACAATGTACACCAAAACCACCAGACACAAGACCAGTTTCTTCCCTGTTGCCGTCACACTTATGAACAGGTAACTCACGGCGGCACTGTGCAATGACCCTGGAACACTAAAACACCCACTGACCCTACAAATCATATATATTTGTTTTAGTCAAAAATACAAATTTGAAATACATTTCACTCACGACTGTACATCTGAACAGGCTGTATACTGAACATTAAAAAAAATCCACCTACTATATGTATAAAAACTAATGTCTTGTTTTGCCGTTTAATATTCATCTCAGCACTCCTTGCACTCTCCACTTCTTTACACTATTTGTGTCCTGTTTCCAGTTCATAGAAAGGGTTTCACCTGTACACAGTCATTCCTTTTATATATTCCTGAAGACTGATGTGTTGTTCTTCTATGTAAGTACACGAAGAGCCACTAAACTGGAGTCACAACACTCCCTGTATGTGCAAACATACTTAGCCAATAAAGACGATTCCGCTTCTGACAATTCTGATTGTGATATTTCACCAATTTATTAAAAAAAGAAAAAATCACAAGAGTATTCTTTATTATTACATGCTCCTTAGGAGATATCTATTCGTCCATCATAAAGAGGTCCAACCTCTGACAGCAGGCTCATACACATGTACCTAATTGTATTTTTAACTTATTTAGTCAGCGGGCTCAAGCATAAGCGCATCACTAACTGTTCGACTCCCACTCTCAAGGTATGTTCCCTTTTCACTGTTATCTTTTGTTCTTTTGAAAACGGGATTTTTAATCACAACCCTGGAGATGCCTTTTTAAACCTCATCTAATAATAACGGCACGACTATTGTCAGTCATATATCAGGGAGGCCCTTATTCGACATCAGTAAGTGCTCTTTTTGGCAAACTATTGATACAAAGACTGAAACCACAATCTGTAGAATCTGACGGCTCAGAGGGCTCATGGTTTTCCACCGAGACACGAATTAAAAAGTCCAGTATCCCTCCGGATCCGTTGCTGCCAGCACAGCATGGTTAGTGTGGGATCAAACATCCCTTAGCTGTATCGCTGTTTAAAGAGATGTTGCAATGATCAAACTAGTGTGCCTTGTAAGGTCTCTCCAAAAAAAAAAAAATCAAGCTAGCCTTGTGAACAAGTAATTAGTTTACTATGATAAAACAAATCTAAGAACAGATTTCTGCTAAATAAAATCATCACAGCTGTGCACCTTCACTCTGAATGCAATCACTCATTAAATGTGATTAAATGCTTCGGTTTAATCACACACACACACACACACACACACACACACACACACACAAACACACACACACACACACACACACACACACACACACACACACACACACACACACACACACACACACACACACAGATATATATATACACTATATAACTGTGGACTCACATTCACTGTATGAATGGGGCCGCTCAGGTTGGACAGTTTGGAGACAAAGCAAGAGAGGCAAGATTGAGATGGCTTGGACATGTGTGGAGGAGAGATGCTGGGTATATTGGGAGAAGGATACGGAATATGGAGCTGCAAGGAAATAGGTAAAGAGGAAGGCCAAAGAGTAGGTTTATGGATGTGGTGAGGGAAGACACGCAGATGGCTGGTGTGACAGAAGAAGACGCAGAAGACAGGAAGAAATGGAAACGGTTGATCCGCTGTAGCGACCCCTAACGGGAGCAGCCGAAAGTAGTACTAGTGGACTCACATTCATATAGTGAATGTGAGAAGTGTGGACCAGTAGGAGACCTACTTCCACACTGACTCAGAAGCAGCTAGTGGCTCAATGCTCGAACATCAGTAGAAGGAGGCTACTGTCAGGACTTGAGATGGAGAGGCTCCAGTAGGATGACTACACAGTTCAGCACCCTGAATGGCCAGACTTGATTGGTTTCTAATTAGAGTATAATTTGGTATAAAAGTGTCTAAGTATGTTATATTTTGGATCAAATTATATGTGGGTTCTAATTACAGCATAATTTAGGTGTATGGTGTCTAATTAGGTTATAACTGTTTACTGTCTAATAAAGAAAATATTATTTCTAATTTTCATCTCATTTGATACAAAGTACAGCTTGTTCCATCTAAGCGGCCACTCTCTTGATGCAAGGGTCTTGACTCATACTCCTTTCTGCACAAAGATTCAAACAAATAACTTGGTAACATTATATTTTTACTTAAGACTTAAGACCTTAAGAACTGACACCCGTATTATTGCACTTTTTTTCTCAATCCCTATAACTGCTGTTTATGCACAAGCTTGCAAACCTTCACATCACTCACTCATAAAGTTAATTCTATTAATGTTTACTATTCACAATTTATTCTATAACGTGATAATAGGTGCAGTGATGAGGCCAAATCAATAACTTTATTTGGTATTACACGTTTGTATTTTTTCAGCAATACATATGACACTCCATACAACACACACACACACACACACACACACACACACACATACATTTGAATATGCTATAAACAACACCAGTTTTCACAAAAAACATGTTTTGATTGTACCGTTTTGAGTGCTCTCTGTGAAGTTAGACTTTTTGGCTTTGTCCTCTTGATTCTTAGATGGCATGCCAGCGAAGGAAAAGCAAGCATGGCTGTCTGGCTGTACGTTTGCTTCTAGGCGTCTCGCATGTCAGCTCGTCACAGCAGGTTTGATGGTAGTTCAGGTGACAGGTAGACAGCCTGGGAGGAGTGAGCGCTGCTTTCCCAGAAGTTAAGTGGCTTTACAGCCATGGCGACAGCGAGACGAGCTTACTGGCTTTAAATCTAAAGGCTCCCTGATCTTTTAACCCGTGTGATCAGACTGAGCTTATGGCCAGTATTGACCTACCTTTTATTTTGTCAGGGAGTACAGTCTTCAAGGCACGGGGCCAGGACCTGGTCTTCTAAAGGTCTTCTGATATAGTAAACACTGTGCCTAAGTCATTTTCTGATGGCCACTATTAAAGACTGACTTCCTGTTTAGATTTACCTGCAGGAGCATTTGATTTTAATTTGTGTATCCCACCAGAGGTGATGCGCTTCACTTGAAGTGAACCTGCCGGTCATATTCAACTAAGACAAAGCCAGCTGAGCCAGGATTAGCTCCTGTTTTAGTATATCAGAAATGATGCACTAAAACAGCAGCTGGATTTGACTGTTATGTGCGCTGGTCCTGACCAAATAAGAATGAAAATTAAAAAATAATGAATTCTAACTGATTAAAACGCAATCAAATTAAACTCGCTTTGATTTTTCATTCTTTCTTTACATTGATCCATGTAATTTGGTTCAAACCCTTTAGTTTTTCATCAAAATATAATTTCACTTATCAAATGAGCATAAATCGACTAATTTTGTTACTTACGCCTTAAAAACCTCAACTTGACGCAGAAAATAGGTTACTGTTTTTGGTGAAGCTCACTGGTGGCCTCTTAACTCACATACCCTTAGAATCAGTACTTAATCCTTAGGAATCATGGTACTCAAATATCAAAAAAATAAAGATTAAAATATTAAAATATCATATTCATCATATTAAAAAATCTTCAGGGTTTTAGAAAGCCTATGATGAGATAGATAGATAGATAGATAGATAGATAGATAGATAGATAGATAGATAGATAGATAGATAGATAGATAGATAGATAGATAGATAGATAGATAGATAGATAGATAGATAGATAGATAGATAGATAGACACTGTAACGGTTGTGTTGTCTGAGTTTCCTGTTTTAATTTGAAGGCTCACCAGTCTTTCCATTTCTTTGCTCACCTGTTCCCCATTCCTTGATTGGCTCCCCAAGAT
This sequence comes from Lampris incognitus, assembly GCF_029633865.1. NCBI lineage: Eukaryota > Metazoa > Chordata > Actinopteri > Lampriformes > Lampridae > Lampris > Lampris incognitus. The sequence continues at coordinate 13,321,511 of NC_079222.1, read as the reverse complement.
GCTTCTGCTGACTTATAAAATCCTAAATGGGTTTGCCCCATCATACCTCTCTGATCTCCTTAAACCATATATTCCATCTTGAGCTGTCCGCTCTACACTACACTCAGTCCTGCTCTCTACACTCTCCCAATGAAAAGCGCCTGGCACTTCCGCCACAACGGGGCCCTAAATCACTAGCCAGACTCCTCTCTTCTGTAGTTCCCAGGTGGTGGAACAAGTTACCAAACTCCATTCGATCCGTTGAGTCCCTTTCCATCTTTAACAAGCTGAAGACCCAGCTCTTTCACAAACACCTCCACACCTGATGGTATTAATAATAATAATGATGATAAAACAATTACGTCTATGCACCCTATGCATTGCCTTTGTGCACTGCCTGTTGACACCTACAGTTGCAGTCAAAATTATTCAACCCCCATTGCATATTAGGTTTATTGGTAAAATGTACATTTTTTCAGCTGTTTGCAATAAGCAAATGACACAATAACAGTTTAAATAGTTCAATAAAAATACAATTACAAGGGTTTTATCCAAATTCAGCACAAAATGTTACATTTAATGACTACTGCGGTCTCAAAATTATTCAACCCCCTGAATAGAATCCCTCATAAGAGCACACATTTGCAAATCAGGTATTGTCTCAACCACACCTGATGCAACTAATCAAGGGCTTCATTAGTTGCATCAGGTGTGCTCGAGATAGAACATATCAAATACCTGGACTGGCTAGGGGTTTGTTGACGGTGACATTTGACTGCGTGTTAGAAATATGGCAAAGTCAAGAGAATTGTCCAAAGTTAAGAGAGGAGATCATTGCCTTGCACAAACAAGGAAAAGGATATAAAAAGATAGCAAAGGCACTGACTGTTCCTAGAGATACGGTTGGAAGCATAGTTCGCAAGTTCAAAGTTAAAGGAACACTGGCTACACTACCTGGACTTGGCAGAAAGAGGAAGCTATCAACAGCTGCCACCAGATCCCTGAAGAGGCAGGTAGTCAAAAACCCTCAAGTGACTGCAAAAGACCTGCAGCAAATCTTGGTGGCAGCAGACACCGAGGGAGGTTGCAGTTTGCACAGTAAGGCACATACTAAACGCTAAGGGCGCCATGCCTGAACTCCAAGATATACACCGCTACTGACTCTAAAACACAAGAAAAGTCGGCTCCAATATGCTTAAAACCATATAAATAAGGCAAAGAGGTTTTGGGATTCTGTTCTGCGGAGCGATGAAACAAAACTGGAACTTTTCGGGCCTATGGATCAGCGGTATGTCTGGAGGAGGAAGACTGAAGCATATGCTGAAAAGAACACCCTGGCTACAGTGAAGCATGGTGGTGGCTCGGTGATGCTCTGGGGCTGCTTCGCTTCCTCTGGCACTGGAAACCTGCAGCGTGTGGGGGGCAAGATGGATTCAACCAAGTATCAGGAAATCCTAGGAGAAAACATCTTGCTGTCTGTGAGGAAGCTGACGCTTGGGTGTCATTGGACCTTCCAGCAGGACAATGATCCCAAGCATACCTCAAAGTCCACCAAGGCTTGGTTTCAAAAGAAGTCCTGGAAGATTCTAGAGTGGCTGTTACAGTTGCCTGACTTGAACCCCATAGAAAATCTCTGGTGGTATTTGAAGAAGGCGGTTGCAGCACATAAACCCAAGAATATTAGTGAACTGGATGTCATTGCCCATGAGGAATGGGCTAAGATTCCTCAGGAACACTGCCAGAAGCTGGTGTCTGGCTATGCATCACAATTGCAGCAGGTCATAACAGCTAAAAGGTGCTCTACTAGGACTAAAGACACTTGTCATGAAGAAGTTGAATAATTTTGAGACTGCAGTAGTCATTAAAAGTGACATTTTGTGTTGAATTTGGAGAAACCACTTGTAATATTAGTTGTGTTGAGCTGTTTAAATTGTTCTTGTTTTATTTGTTTATTGCAAACAGCTGACAGTTTGTAAATGTTGCCAATAAACCTAATTTGCAGTGGGGGTTGAATAATTTTGATTGCAACTGTATGTCCTGTTGGACTTGAACCTAGTTTTTTGTCACTTACTTGCATTGTTACCTCCTGATTAGATCCTTGCTTGTGTTGCATTAACTCTCAGATGTATAAAAGTGTCTGCTAAATGAAGTTGTAACATTGCAAAATACAGGGCTCCTGTTTGTATCCAAAGTTAAAAAGAAGTCAGCGGTGGCAGGGCCTTCTTCTATCGGCCCCGTTCTTGTGGAATAACCTGCCTGCTGCCGTCACACAATCCGTCTCGCGAGTCTTTTAAATCCAAACTTAAAATTCTTCTTTTTTTCCTTCACCAACAATTAACTTTAAATTGAGTACTTCACGAACTGTACTGCATGGTGGGTCGGTTTCTGTCTCAAAGAATTTATCAAGCACTGTTCTGACAATTGCAAACTGTTCTCTTCTCTCACGTCTGTTCTTTTTTTCTCTCACATATTTTCTCTGTCTCTCAGTATGTCTTCTTCTGTCTCTTCCCCCGTGTATGTGAACGGTGTGATGTGAGTCTCCCTCGAGTGCATGTGTAGTCTGTTCTCCTCCCAGGTCTCCGCAGTGATCATGGTTGCTACCTGGATGCTGCTTGGCATCCTCTTCATCACAATCTTTACATATCTTAAAAACCCATATAATGTTGTTATCCTGTAGCAAGGTTGTATCTTCCTCCCTCTCTCTGATATGTGATTAATATATTTTCTTGTCTCTTCTCCAGTGTATGTGAATGGTGTGATGCGAGTCTCCCCTGTGTGCATGTCTAGTCTTTTTATTTTTTTGATTCCCCCCCCCTTTTTCTCCCCAGTTGCACTTCGCCAATTACCCCACTCTTCCAAGCCGTCCCGGTTGTTGCTCCGCCCCCTCTGCCAATCCGGGGAGGGCTGCAGACTACCACATGCCTCCACCGATACATGTGGAGTCGCCAGCCACTTCTTTTCACCTGACAGTGAGGAGTTTCACCAGGGGGGCCTAGCGCGTGGGAGGGTCACGCCATTCCCCCCAGTTCCCCCTCCCCCCTGAACAGGTACAGGTACAGGTGCAGCCACCAGGGTACATACCCACATTGGGTTTCCCACCCGCAGACACGGTCAATTCTGTCTGTAGGGACACCCGACCAAGCCGGATGCAACACAGGGATTTGAACCTGCGATCCCCGTGTTGTTAGGCAACGGATGAGCATGTGTAGTCTATCCTCCTCCCATGTCTACATGGTGATGGTGGTCATGTGACTCAGGTCCTAGGCTGTTCCAGTGGCATCTGGACACTGCTTGGCATCCTCCTCATCATATTCTTCATATATCATATAATTCCATTATAATTCTGTTATCCTCTTTCAAAGTTGTATTTTTTAAATTGTGTTTTATTCTGTACACAAAACATCCATTGCACGTCTGTCGGTCTTGGGAGAGAGATCGCTCCTCTCCCTGAGGTTTCGTCCAATTTTTTTTTCTCCCTGTTAAAGGGCTTTTTTTTTAGGGAGTTGTTCCTTATCCGATGCGAGGGTCTAGGGACAGGATGTTGTGTTGCTGTAAAGCCCCCTGAGGCAAAATTGTAATTTGTGATATTGGGCTATACGAATAAAATTGACTTGACTGACAAACAATTTTGTGCCGTTCCGTGCGCCTTGTGGAAAAACAGAAATTATTTGAACTTGTTCTAAGTGGCCTTAATCTCAAAGGAGAATATAGTAATGCAAGGCAACCTAGTGGTTGAACTGTTGGCTCACATACCTTACAACATACTGCTTGTACACCCAGAGGTACTGCTTATACAACAAATCATTATAGCCTATCATTATTATTATTATAGCATACGGTGTCTTTTGTACGATTATGAGGTCAGGGTGACATAGCCTTAGGCAGCCTCCATCAGGCACCCACCATACCATCCATCCATCCATTATCCAAGCTGCTTATCCCAATTGGGGAGCCATCATCCCCCTCTTCTTAATGCATGGGCAGATGAGAGATTGACCACAGGGACACTGGCATCACAGTTCAGGGGAAGAACAACGGTGTGAGGTAAATGTACGATGGAGGTTTAAGCCAATGGAACATTTTAACTATAGCATTCAGTTAGTTACAAACTTTTTTTATGTCACTATCCACTAAAAGACTCATTTGATAAGGTTAACAGCTCATCAGAGATGATAGAAACGTTCTTAACATGGTTTAAAATTTCACCGTTACAAGCAGTTGGAGATGTGTAGGTTCCAATGCTTTAAGAAATCAATTTACAGTTTTCCTTTTGTACTACCAACTAAAAGCGAGTTGATGCCATTTAATGCATTTTGGATAAAATTAATCTCCAAATCTGTGATAGGATTCAATCAAATTATTCCTATTAGGAAGTAAACAATTTAATTAGATCTCGAAACACATAGTGAACTTGTTTATTCCTCATCAGTATTTGTACTGGCACTGACGAAAAGAGAGGTTGTTATGAAGAGGGACAGGATTAGGACCGAGTATATTAGAGGGACTTCGACGGTTTGGAGACAAAGCAAAAGAAGCAAGATTGAGATGGCTTGGACATGTGTGGAGGAAAGATGCTGGGTATATTGGGAGAAGGATGTGGAATATGGAGCTGCCAGGGAAGAGGAAAAGAGGAAGGCCAAAGAGGAGGTTTATGGATGTGGTGAGGGAGGACATGCAGGTGGCTGGTGTGACAGAGGAAGATGCAGAGGACAGGAAGAGCTGGAAATGATGATGATCCGCTGTAGTGACCCCTAACAGGAGCAGCTGAAAGTAGTAGTAGAAGTAGTAGTATTTGTACTGTATATATCTTCCAATGTTTGTGTGTGTGTGTGTGTGTGTGTGTGTGTGTGTGTGTGTGTGTGTGTGTGTGTGTGTGTGTGTGGGCCCTGTGATGGCCTGGCGGCCTGTCCAGGGTGTCTCCCCGCCTGCTGCCCAATGACTGCTGGGATATGCTCCAGCATCCCCGCAACCCTGAGAGCAGGATAAGCGATTTGGATAATGGATGGATGGATGAATGGATGGATGAATGGATAGATGGATGGATGGATGGCTGAATGGATGGATGGATGGATGGACGGATATCTAGTAGGCTGTTCCAGTGTGTGACATCTACTTGTAAATATGTGTTCAGAAAATCCATGGGATGACTATTTCTCTGCTGTTGCAGTGGGGCCTTGGTGAGCGAATGCAACCCACAATTTTTTGAGCATTTGCACACTTTACCCTTTCTGCGCAGCCGAATTGATGAATATGTGCAAAGCAACCGATATATTGAGACAGTTGTGCCTTGATCCCTGCTTTTGTCATGTTGCTTGAATTATAGTAATAAGTGCTGTTTTTTTGTCATCAATTGTTCAACTCTATGCACGCCTCTCTTGGGACAGCCAAAATATTTTTAAACTGATTTTGAACCGATTGTCATGCGAGCTTCTATTGAGCATGACATGCCCAACCTATCAATCATAAATGGCAGCCTGCTCCGTCGTCTTTAATTCTAGTTTACTTCCTGTTTTCGGTTTATTGCAGAATGCAGATTTTAATTTCCCACTGAAATAACGTCAACTTCTGACAACAAAAGCCTATTGAGACTCTAACACATTAAGAAAGCTGTAAGAAAGCCCTTCATTTTTGACAAGTGTGTACTCATATCGTTTCACATAAGATATCAAGTTGCTTATTTTCATAGCTTTTTTCTTTATTGTGGCTTAATCTCTGGGGGGAGTCATTTCCAAAAGGAGGTGACAGCTTGTTTGTTTTGGCAGGCGTAGAGGATGGGGTGAGATCGACGCTGTGTCTTTTGTTCAAGTGTTAAACCTTGCATGTGGCGTGAATTTGATTACTTTTGTCTGTTTCCCTCCTCTTCTGCTGGACCCAGAGTACATACATACATGAGCACATTTACAGCGCTCCAGGGTTTGGCTTTCGTAGCTGGTGGCAGTGAAGTGACAATGCTGAGTGCTGACAATGCATCTGTCATTGTCTCCTTACAGCAGCGTATGTTTACTGCTGAGCTGCAACGGAAACAACAACCAATGACTTGATTCACAGTTTGAACAGGACCAATGGGGATGTGGATTGTATTCTCAGTAACGTTGTTGCTTTTGCATCCTGTATAGTTAAAATTTGTAGTTTTTGATTTTAAATGTAAAACTGAATATCCGTAATCTGATCTTCCCATAAGCTCTTCCACTTGTAGTCCTGTTTGTAGTTAATTAATTGAAAACATTTTATCCACCCATCCATTATCCAAGTCACTTATCCTAGTTAGGGCAGCAGGATGCTGGAGCCTATCCCTGCAGTCATTGGGCGGCGAGCGGAGAGACACCCTGGACAGGCTGCCAGGCCATCACAGGGTCGACACATTCACACCTAGGGACAATTTAGCAAGGCCGATTCACCTGACCTACACGTCTTTGGACTGTGGGAGGAAACCGGAGCACCCGGAGGAAACCCACACAGACACGGGGAGAACATGCAAACGCCACACAGAGGACAAACCGGGACGACCCCCAAGGTTGGAATCCAGGACCTTCTTGCTGTGAGGCGACCATGCTAACCATTGCACCACCGTGCCGCCATAGCATGGAAAATATGTGCAAATTATGTGCAAATTAAAATGAAAAAAAAAATTAAGTTACACATAAACATTTGCATGAATTAGAAAAGTAAACAACACAATTCTATATATAATTTTCTGTTTGCTGCACAAATGAAATTTATCTTTAACATTCATTTACAGATTTTAATTTTTTTTTTAATTTAAACATTTATGAATCCTTGTGATAGGCCAAAAACTTCACTTTCCATAATTTTAATAATCCAATTAAGGATCATTGTTGTCTATGAGAAATTGCCATTTTTTTGGGGATTATTCTCAGAATGTCTTCATTGGAAAACGTGACAGATGTTATTGCTTCTAGTCATTCCTATGACTTGCATATTCAGTTTACAAACCTAACATTTCTCATAAACTGCATGAACTGTTACAGAACAGTTTCTTTGCATCTTGCTGAAGCAGATACACATATTTCACATGTCTTGCTGCTCATAGACCTGGTGGCTGTCTCTGAGGGGTAACTAAATCATTGATTTAGCCATGCATGTAAAATCACACATCACAGGAACCCTACATTTCGATGAAGTGATGGTGCCATGCGTACATAGTTAGCTCCTTTAGATGTTGCTAATCTAAATGAAAATCTACAGGATCTTATCACTTAAATTAACAAGTCCTGCCATCACATAGCAGAGCGGAAGCTTCTGTATGCTGGAGGTTACAAATTGGCAGCAATGAAGACAGTCAATAAAGATGGTCAATTAAAGGCAAAACGAAAATAGCTTCAAGATAAATCATGTTCAGAACTCAATCTAACCCACCACCTCATTAAGGAGTATACAAATATCTAAACTTTGATTTGTGTAGAAATATTAGGGGTTAAACATGGAAGACGGTGGGGGGTGGGGGGGTAATCCAGGTGGCGTAGCAGTCTATTCCGTTGCCTACCAACACGGGGATTGCCGGTTCGAATCCCCGTGTTACCTCCGGCTTGGTCGGCGCCCCTACAGATACAACTGACAGTGTATGCGGGTGGGAAGCTGGATGTGAGTATGTGTCCTGGTCGCTGCACTAGCGCCTCCTCTGGTCAGTCAGGGTGCCTGTTCGGGAGGAAGGGGGAACTGGGGGGAATAGTGTGATTCTCCCACGCACTACCTCCCCCTGGCGAAACTCCTCGTTGTCAGGTGAAAAGAAGCGGCTGGCGACTACCACATGCCTCGGAGGAGGCATGTGGTAGTCTGCAGCCCTCCCCGAATCGGCAGAGTGGGTGGAGCAGCGACCGGGGCGGCTCGGAAGCGAGGGGTAATTTGCTGGATACAGTGGGGGGGGGGGAAGGGGGGAAGCCCCCCCCCCCCAAAAAAAGCATGGAAGACTGTAAATATTTGTACTACATCTTGCAACACTCCAGCTCCCCAGGGACATACACAAGGGTCCTGCTTGTGGACTTCAGCTCGGCATTCAACACCATTGTCCCAGATATCATCCACTCCAAACTTACTCAGCTTACTGTACCCCCCCACACACACACACACACACCACCACCAACACCACCTGGTAGTGGATCACACACTTCCTGACAGACAGGAGGCAGCAGGTGAGGCTGGGAAAACGCACATCCAGCACCCAGGCAATCAGCGCTGGCGCCCCCCGGGGATGTGTGCTCTGCCATCTGCTCTTCTCCCTCTACACAAATGACTGCACCTCAGGTGACTCATCTGTTAAACTCCTGAAGTTTGCAAACGACCATAGTCAGGCTCGCCATCGGGAGAAAGGGGAGCAATCCTGGTGGGCCCATCACCATTTTTTTCCCTTGAGCAGCCCATTGTACGAAAACAAGACCGAGAGAGATGTGTTGTCAGCCCACTTTGATTATGCACCAGCCCACGTCCGCCTCCTCAACACCTCCCACTACCACTACCACTTTACTGTGGGTGGGCCCAAGTCCACCTAGGCCCACCCACTTGACACTCAGGCCCACCCACTCAGAAGACTTCCTTTTTTGCAGTGAATAGCAGTCAATGAATACCGTTTCAATTATCTGACTATCTGACCAATAAAAGTTAAAACAATGCTTGTCTCTGGCTTCTTGTTTACCATATGATGATGATAGGTCAGATTCACTGAGGGGCAGCGCACTCCACAAATGCCAGATTGCGAGCAGCCCCTCCTCTTTAACTCAGTGTACAGCCTGCACATTGCACAGAGGTACTGAAAAATACTTTCAGCTAGCTACCTGCTTTTTATGTAGGTTAAGATAAATATCATAGCAAAACAGAGCAATTTGCACAAAATGATATCGTGAGGAACGGGAGAAACATAATCCAGTTAAAGTTCACCCATCATTCTCAACCCCGACACTGACTCCCGTGCCAGTTTCTACTCAGTTGCCAAATAGTAACGACACGTACATGGCTACTAATTCAGCCATTTATCCATCAGCAGCTGCGCTGTTGAAAGACTCCTTTCAACTGTCAGTTGGATAAAAACTGGTATCAGGGCATCGCAGACTGAACTGTTTGTCCCTGCACTCCTTTGAAAGAGAATTGACTGAATCGTTGGACCATCATGAAATCATTTCAGTGTTCAACACCAACACCCTGTTGTCTCCTGCTGCTTTCATTAAACGCAAGCTAATTTACAATTTCGGACTGTGGTAGCCTAGTGCCTATTATTATTATTATGGGCAGTGGTGCAGTGGTTAGCACGGTCACCTCACAGCAAAAAGGTCCTGGGTTCGAGCCCAGTGGTCGTCCTCTGTGTGGAGTTTGCATGTTCTGCGCGGGTTTCCTCCGGGAGCTCCGGTTTCCTCCCACAGCCCAAAGAAATGTAAGTTCGGTGAATCGGCCGTACTAAACTGTCCCTAGGTATGAATGTGTGTGTGTGTGTGTGTGTGTGTGTGGGCCCTGTGATGGCCTGGCGGCCTGTCCAGGGTGTCTCCCCGCCTGCCGCCCAATGACTGCTGGAATAGGCTCCAGCATCCTCACGACCCTGAGAGCATGATAAGCGGTTCTGATAATGGATGGATTATTATCATTATTATTACTATTATTATTATTATTATTAATGGGTATAATTTTTACTGGTTGCACAACTGGATTTTATGCTGATATTGCTGCATGTTCCATGTGTGTGTGTGTGTGTGTGTGTGGGGGGGGCTCCTACCCATCGGGGCCTAGCCCTCGAGGCTTCTGCTACTGGCGAAGGCCGGGTATGGGCCCAATGCCCCAGCACAATCCATTAATAAGTTGGCTACTTGTTCCTGAGTTATTTAGCTTAGTAGGCCAAAGCACCTGAGTACGTCTTCCGCAACTGCAATGATGTAGAAGTCACATCACTTTTGATTGACGCTATTGTTGTTTAAATGACCTAAACAGTTGCAGTGAAAACGAAGTGCACAGCAATATTTTAAAATACAGTTGTATGGGCTCACATTAGATGCTACTGATCACAAAGCTCTAAGACAGGAGATATTTTTCCCTTATTATCCAGTCTATGACAGCACAAACAAGTAAGACCACCAAATAAAAAAGAATCTGCCTCGATATGATTAATTTTCTTGTTTTTCCATCAAGTGTCAAGTAAACATACCTGGTGTGTGTAATCAAACGTGATGGTCCTGCACTTTTTGACGCAGATGCTCGCACACATCCTGTTTTGCCGGCTGCCTCCTGGGCCTTACTTGAGCAGCCCTTACTTGAGCCAGCCCAATCCGCTGGCCCCCTACCATAATGACGAACCCATGCCAGCCAGGAGCCGTGGAACTCACTGTTATCTAGCCCCACCTGGTCTTCGCCTCCAGCTAAGAAAAAGGCATGACTGATTGCAGGGAGGTGCAACCCCGCCAACAAGGCTGGCCTAACGGAGGCCCTACGGGGTGCTGCTGCCTCCTTCCTCAGCAATACTGATAAAACTGTTTTGTTTTGTTTTTTAAATACCTGACAAATGATCTTGAATTTAAATTATATTTTGTAAATTGATTATTTATTGGACTTGGAAGAGAACGGTGAAAAAGCATTGTGGCAACCTAAGTTTACATGACAAAAACCCAAACTAACCATTCACTGCTACGCTGATGGAAGTACAAGCTGCCTTAAACTGGATATGACATCCAGGTTTTTGGTAGAAACAGATTACATGTAATCTGGATTTAACAATCATATTACAAAAAATCAGCCCAGATTACATTTGAAAATATGTGTAATTAGATTATCAAAGATTATTTGAATACATTTTTGATGTCTTTAAAATATGGCAATTTTAAAATTATGAAACTTTTTTTCATGATACCAAATGCACTATTAACTCAAAACAGGTATGATTTATGGGGTTTCTTAGATAAGTGCTCTATTTGTGGTAGTGATGGGCAAACCGGTCATTTCCAGTGTACTGAATCATTAGAATCAGTTCACTGAGAAAGATTTGTTTAAACGATTCCTTCACCTAAGCGTCCAGTGGTTGACCGGAGCTCCGACGTCGTAGTCCCACTCACTGAGCTGAAACATGGCTAATAAAACATGGCTACTCCCATAACATATCACTAACAAGTGAACTGAGAGCAGTTCACTTTTTAAATCAGTGCGCTGAGAATTCAGGTGGCTAAAGATACCAGTTGCAAACTGAAAGATGCTATATTAAAGTCCTACCCTATTGTGTACAGCACGTATGCTTTTGCAACACCTAACTATTAAAGGAAATATTTGGTACTACTTCATACTGTGAGACTTCATACTTCAAGACTTCAAGACATGAGCGGGAGGAGAGGGAGCGGGGCGGGCTTGAGCAACTCAGCGACTGTGTATCACCTGTAGTTTGTGCCAGCGCTGCTTTTGTTATGGTAATCTGATTTGACCAACTGTAAATGCTGAATAAGCAAAATGAGTTTTACTTGCTTTGAAAATGGTTTGAGATATTAAAGAGAAAAAAATAATATTTGTCGAACTCTGAAACTTTTTGTGGCTGTCCATTTTTATTTTTTTTTGTATAAGATAAAATATTTTCAATGTTTGATTTTAAAGTAATCCAAAAGTAATCCAAAAATATTCAGAATCAGAATCAGAATCATTTTTATTGGCCATGTAGGTTTGCACTCCATGGACTTTTGACTCCGTTTTCATGGATCTCTCACTGTACTTAACGTTCCTGCTTGCTTGCTGGTGGTCCATCGAGTCCGATGATGGCATCCCTCCTCATTAACGGTGTGCTCTTTGATGACTTTAGAGTACAGTTCTTGATACACAACTTTTGTTGCACGTTGGGCACATGAAGTCTGAGTTGGTGGGGGCAGGCATGGTTGTGTGTTTCCTAAGTCTTTTCTGTTGCTTTTTCACATTCCTCTCCATATCCAGCTGTTATCTGCTCAGAATGTTGATGGAGAAGTATAGAGAAGGTCAGAAGGAATTACATTATGTCTTTGTGGATTTACAGAAAGCATATGACAGGGTGCTGAGAGAGGAGGTGTGGTATTGTATGAGGGAGTCGAGAGTAGCAGAGAAGTATGTAAGAGTGGTGCCGGATATGTATGATGGCAGTATGACAGTGGTGAGGTGTGCGGTAGGAATGATGGATGAGTTCAAAGTGGAGGTTGGATTACACCAAGGATCGGCTCTGAGCCCTTTCTTGTTTAGATAGACAGGTTGACACACGAGATCAGGCAGGAGATTGCATGGACTATAATGTTCATGGATGACATTGTGATCGGTAGTGAGAGTAGAGAGCAGGTTGAGCAGAGCCTGGACAGGTATGTACTAGAGAGAAGAGTCTTCTGGTGCCACCATAACAACCTGGAGCTGAACATGCTCAAAACAGTGGCGATAACAGTGGACTTCAGAAGGAGTCCCCCAACACTGCCCCTCCTCACCATACTCAACAGCACGGTGTTTATGGTGAAAACCTACAGATTTCTGGGTTCTACAATCTCTCAGGACCTAAGGTGGACATCCAACATAGACACAATCATCAAAAAAAGCCCAACAGAGGATGTACTTTCCCTGCCAGCTCAAGAAATTCAACCTGTTTCAGGAACTGCTGATTCACTTCTACACTGCAATAATCCAGTTTGTCCTCTGCACATCCATCACTGCCTGGTTTGGTTTGGCCATCAAACGGGATAGGGAAAGACTACAGCGGACTGTTAGGTCTGCAGAGAAAACCACTGGTGCCAAACTGCCCTCCATCCAGGACTTATACATCTCCAGACTCAGGATATGGGCAGGCAACATCACTGCAGACCCATCACACCATGGTCACAACCTGTTCCAACTCCTCCCCTCTGGCAGGCGCTACAGAGCACTGTATCCCTAAACAACCAGATATAAAAACAGTTTCTTCCTGTGGGGTGTCATTCAAATGAATGCTTAACACTGTCAAATAAATCCAACCATTTTGTATATACTGCACTGTACATTGTACCTGCTACCATCTATTTCAGCATCTCTGATACATTTTTCTGCACCATTGCACTTAATCACCTCTTATTTCGCCTGTATAAGTCAATCATTGTGTACATAGTGAGGAAGTAAGTAATAGAGGTGGAGAAGGTGGAGGAGTTCAAATACTGGGGGTCAACTGTCCAAAGTAACAGAGAGTGTGGAAGAGAGGTGAAGTAGAGAGTGCAGGCAGTGCGTAGTAGGTGGAGAAGAGTGTCATGAGTGACTTGCGACAGAAGGTTACCAGCATGAGTGGAAGGGAAGGTTTACAAGATGGTAGTGAGACCAGCTGTTGTATGGCTTCAAGACGGTGGCACTGACGAAAAGACAGGAGGCGGAGCTGGAGGTGGCAGAGTTGAATATGATAAGATTTTTGGTGGGAGTGACGAAGATAGAAAGGATAGGAATAAGTATATTAGACGGACAGCTCAGGTTGGACGGTTTGGAGACAAAACAAGAGAGGTGAGACTGAGATAGTTTGGATATGTGTGGAGGAGAGATGCTGGTATATTGGGAGAAGGATGCTGAAGATGAAGCTGCCAGGGAAGAGGAAAAGAGGAAGGCCAAAGAGGAGGTTTATGGATGTGGTTGGTGTGACAGAGGAAGATGCAGAGGACAGGAAGAGATGGAAATGGAAGCCCATAAATAACAATTAGTTAGACTGCTAACACTTTGTAAGAGTGACAGTGCCCTTTAGCACACTGTGTTATAATTTGTATAAAATGCAATTTTTGAGAGTAAACAGTGACTTATGGATAGATATATTTCGCTTAAGTCTTCTTAATGTAATTAAAAATGGGGGTCCATGAAAACGTCTGTGACAAAAAAGGACATTTTGAACTCTGTTTGGTATCATTGGAGCTCATTATATACAACTGCATATGTAATTTTCTGCACAGAACCCCCCCCCAAAAAAAACAATGCATGTTAAAACAATCTTCACAGACAAATGGAAATTTTGTGCGCAGCCAAGGGGAAATAAGCAGCCTTTCAACAAATTGTATGACTCATCAGTCTTATTAATTCAGCCCTCAAGGAAACACTCAGTCCAGTGTAATAGACCTCAATTACAATCTAATCAGGCACCTGGACACTACTAGACTGAGACATGCTTCATGCAGTTCTCTTTAAGCGAACAGACAACAGGATCAGTTCAACCTGACAATGACAAAGATGATTTAGCGACTGTGACACAACAATCACTAGTTTTGACTACCTTAAAAAGCATTTGATGATGAGGGGAGTGACCTAATGTATTAGTACTCTGTCAACTATACACTTATATACTCTATACACTATCTCTAGAATAGAACTGCCTAAGGATACAATTGAATTGCCGTGCAAACTGATAATAAAGTTGTATTGTATCGTATTGCATCATATCATATCATACTTAAACCCAAATCAGGAACTGAAAAGGTTTCTTCTTCAGAAAAGAACGAATTCAGATGATGAAACGTGGACATCATTCATTAACATGTTCACATCTTACTAAGATGGACTTCCAGTTTACCTCACCAATACGCTGTCCTACAGACACCCCTCTCCCTTCTCTGGGCTGAGCAGAGTTAGGCGAAACTAAATCAGCAGGCTGAGACGTGGGCTGTCTGTAATCATGTTTCACCACCCTTTCCTATCAACTGCCGGGCAAGGATCACATAAGCATGCTGTGTGTGTCTGCCCACTATCCTGCTTCTTTCTCTCTTATATTTGCTTTCTCTTTCTTACTCTTGGTTTCACTCTTGGTTTTGTCTCTTTCTGTTGAGTTGTAGAGATTATTTTTTTTTGTTTGTTTACATAAAATAAATCAATGTTTGCCTCCGTAAGTGCAATTCTGATTTTATTTAAAGGGTAAGTGAAACACTGTATTTCTACTTTTTCAAATTCTATTTTGATTTTGATGAGTAATGGTTCATGGCTATTAAGATACTTTCCTTCATGCTTTTGTGATTACCTCACTGTGATATAACATTATTCTAAGTGATTTAGCTGTGAAAATGTTTCTTACAATATTATGAGAGAGTATTATTTTAACAAATGTGTCAGCAATACAATCATACTATGTAACTGATGCCATTGAGCCCATTTAAACAGTTTCAATTCGAGGCTCATACATTCTGACAAGGGCTAGTTTATCTCCTTTTTTATTCACTGTAAGCCTCGGAAGAATTCATCTCTATTGTAAGAATCACTACCCGACAACAACTATTGAGGATGTGTTGTTGGATAACTGTTGTGGTATTGTGTGTTTGCGAGAAGGGGTTTCACAATCTGCTGATTATGAACTATATACAGTGAATATATACAGTGTGTAAGCCTTCCCCTGCCAGCACATAACCTCTCCTTCGCCAAGACCTCTGCCAGGCCTCCTCATGGCCACACATGGTAACTGGGCACTTTGTGGCCTCAAGTAAACTTTGTAGGGGATCTCTGAGCTGCAGTGATCCCCAGAGGTTGTTCATGGCCACCCACTACCCTGTTGCCTTGTGGGAAATCTGTTGAGACAAAGGCTAGGCGCGCACACCCATAGAGAAAAGCAACGTGTTTGGCAGCACACATTAGCTGATTCTTCAACAGTCTGGAGTTTCCAGCACCCTCCCGCAGTCGTGATGGGTGACTGGTCATCCAAGGTATAAGCCCTTGCCACCAGGACCTACCTGTCATGGCAAAGAGAGTGCTAATGAATACTGTGCACCCCCTGTGGCACTCATAGTGCTCCACCTCTGACCAAGGTGTACAATATCTGTCCTTATATCTGGTTAAAGTCTGATGGGATTGGGGTGACCGGTGACAGGAACAGGGTAGAATGGCCCGGGAGCCCCTAGGGTATATAGTTGCTAGCAGCTGGGATTGAGTGGCAGCTGCTTTCAGAAGACTGCTAGGTGACTGAGCAGCCCTATTTAGGGACAACACTGCTCACCCCAACTAGGGAGGGGCCTAGAAAAGGTGGCCTAAAAATTGTCCACTCAACCAACCTCCTGGGTAGGTTACCGCACCTTCCTGGAATTCCATCTTGTGGTAAAAACAAGAAAATGATCCAATTCAAATTGGCAACATGTAATATTGGGACTATCTTTAATAATGATGTCAACAGACCACAGCGATGGACTGCGCCGATCGCTGAGGAACTAAGACGTTACAATGTGGACATCACAGCTCTCAGCAGAACCAGGCTCCTGGGTGAAGGCTCGCTGAGAAAGGAAGTAGGAGGGTATAGCTTATTCTGTAGAGGCTATCCCCCAGGCAGACAACATTAGCATGATGTTGGACTGGCCATCAAGAACAGCATTCTACCCAGCCTCACTGAAACACCTACTGGACTAAGTGAGAGGCTAACAACCCTCCATATCCCCCTAGCAAAGGCACGTTATGCCACTCTGTTAAGTGCATATGCACCAACACTACCATCTGAAAATGGCGTGAAGAACAGCTTCTACCAGTAACTAGATGAGGTCCTTCACTGTATCCCAGTAAGACAGCTACAAGAAAAGTGCCGCAAACAACATCAGGACCATTTTATGGCTTTTGTCGACCTCTGCAAAGCTTTTGACACTGTGAATCAATAGTTACTTTGGAAAATCCTGAGAAAGTTTAGCTGTCCGAGCAAATTTGTGAACATTCTGTCACAGTTCCATAATGGGATGGTGGCAAGGGTGGCCATAGGAGGACAAGAATTGGTGCCCTTTAATGTATGCACTGGAGTGAGGTAGGGGTGCGTGCTGGCACCAGTACTCTTCAACATTTTCCTCCTATATGTCACAAAGCTTTTTCATAAAGACCTGGAAGGCAGCAGTGGGATCACAAGAAACTTTAGGCTAGCTGGAAACCTCTTCAACATTTGAAGGCAACCACCAAATTGTCAGCAGTGCAGGTCCTTGAGCTGCAGTATGCTGATGACTGCGCTGTTGTAGCTCACAAACCAGAAGACCTGCAAACCATCCTTGCCACAGTTGTGAATGCCTACAGCAGGTTGGGTCTATCAGTCAACACCACCAAGACTGAGGTGTTATGCCAATGGAGGTCCAGCCTCCCACCCACTATGCCTGTCTTCACTATAGAACACCAAACACTCTTGGTTAATCCATCTTTCAAATACCTGGGCAGCATCCTTTCTGAGAGTTGCAACACTGTTCACAAAATTCATAATAGAGTCAAACAAGCCTCTGTAGCTTTTGGCAAACTCTGACGTAAGGTCTTCCAAAACAAATACCTCCACCTACACACCAAAATTGTCATTTACAAAGCCATCTGCATCACAACTCTCCTATACAGCTGTGTAGCCTGGGTCACAAACAGCTGCCACCTAAGGTTGCTGGAGCAGTTCCACATAAGGTGTCTGCAGCGAATAATGGGGATCACGTGGTGTGACCGTTGTTCCTCATGCTGAGATTCTTGCTAGGACAAGCTGCAAGAGCACAGAAGCCATGGTCACTGAACACCAACTGCCCTGGCTTGGGCATGTCATCAGGATGCCTCAAGAACGATTGCCACGTCAAGACCTCTATGGACAGCCCCATCTGGGCAGCCGGTCCACAGGTGGTCAAAAGAAACAATACAATGAACAGCTAAAAACTTCACTGAAGAAGGGCTGTATCCACCCCTTGAGAATGGAGGTATAGAACAACTCGAAATGGAGAGGAAAGTGAAAAAAAAACAAAAAAAACAACAGAAAAGACTAAGGAAACACAAAACCATGCCTGTCCCCACTAACTCAGACTTCATATGCCCAACGTGCAAAAAAACTTGTGGATCAAGAATTGGTCTCTACAGTCATCAAAAAACACACCGTTAATGAGGAGGGATGTCATCTTGGACTCAATGGACTAACAGCAAGAAGGAAAGTGTGTGTGTGTGTGTGTGTGTGTGTGTGTGTGTGTGTGTGCGTGCGTGCGTGCGTGCGTGCGTGCGTGCGTGTGTGTGTGTGTGTGTGTGTGTGTGTGTGTGTGTGTGTGTGTGCATTTCCCTTTCCTTTCCCTTTTTTCTATAGCACTCCCATAATCTACTATAAATCTTATGTGGGTTGTTTGCTGCTGAGTGTGAACTGGCTAGGATGATAGTCAGCACCTCCAAGTCTGAGGCCATGGTTCTCTCCCAGAAAAGGATGGAATGCTCCCTCCGGGTTGTGGATGAGTTGTTGCCTCAAGTGAAGGAGTTCAAGTATTTCAGGGTCTTGTTCACGAATGAGGGTAGAATGAAGCGGGATATTGACAGGCAGATTGGTACAGCATCTGCAGTAATGCGGATGTTGTACCGGGCCGTTGTGATGAAGAGGGAGCTGAGCCAGAAGGCAAAGCTCTCAATTTACCAGCCAATCTTCATTCCAACCCTTACCGATGGTCATGAGCTTTGCGTAGTGACTGAAAGGGTGAGATTGCGGATACAAGCAGCTGAAATGAGTTTCCTCTGTAGGGTGTCTGGGCTCAGCCTTAGAGACAGGGTGAGGAACTCACATATCCGGAGGGAGCTCGGAGTAGAGCCGCTGCTCCACTGCATCGAAAGGAGCCAGTTAAGGCGGTTCGGGCATCTGATTAGGATGCCTCCTGGGCGCCTTCCTTTGGAGGTTTTCTGGCCATGTCCAACTGGGAGGACACCCCGGGGTAGACTCAGAACTCACTGGAGGGACTACATGTACAATCTGGCCTGGGAACATCTTGGGATCCCCAGGAGGAACTGGAGGGCGTTGCTGGGGAGAGGGACATCTGGAGTGCCTCACTTAGCTTGCTGCCACTACGACCCGACCCCAGAGATGATGAGATGAGATGGGATGAGAAATCTTATGTTATTAGAGGACCTCATCAAATATTTTGAAGCTAACCAGTACATTCAAAAATGATGTTAAGGTTGTCATTTTATTATTTTGAATGTTTCACCGTT
Source organism: Lampris incognitus (assembly GCF_029633865.1). Classification (NCBI taxonomy): domain Eukaryota; kingdom Metazoa; phylum Chordata; class Actinopteri; order Lampriformes; family Lampridae; genus Lampris; species Lampris incognitus. Next base: position 13,302,677 of record NC_079222.1, on the reverse strand, counting down.
GGATGATTTTTAACATTTGAAATGTTCCCCTGATGAAACCCTACAAAGAAATCCCTTGTGAGCTCTAGAGGTTTGAGCACTGAACGCCATCTATAAATGCTAAATGGACTGCATTTATACAGTACTTTTCTAGTCTAGCGACCACTCAAAGCATTTTCCAATGTATGCCTCACTTTCACCCATTCACACACACATTCATACACTGATGGCAGAGGCTGCCATGTAAGGCACCAACCTGCTCATCAGGAGCAGTTAGGGGTTCAGTGTCTTGCTCAAGGACCATGACATGCTCTTTAGAAGAGCTGGGGATTGAACCAGCAACCTTCTGATTACTAGACAACTTGTTCTACCTCCCGAGTCATGCCACCCCTATCCATGGGGATAAAAGCACAAAACAATCAAGACGTGGGTAATTAGCAGCAATGCCAGCCAAAAGGACCCTGTTTGTATGACACTTTTATGGAATAAGGGTAATTAACTTGGTTAAACGGCGCTGAACTGAGCTTCAGAAACCTGGAATAAACGTTAATGATTGTACACCTCTGCCACATCATTGCCTTGTAAATCAATAGAACCCCAAGGTGAAACTGCTGTTTTTGATCAAAATTACCTTGTAAGGAAGCAACAGAGGTCAATGTACTGTCTCTTTATGTTTACATTTGTTAATTATGTGGTGTGTTAAGGTATAAAGACACTTGTTTTTATTCTTCTCTTTCATGGAGTTAAGTTGTCAAGGACACAGAAATTATTCATACACAATTATCTAATTCAGTCTTTTATATATACAGCTCAGTTTTATAGGCTCAAGGTGTTAAATGGCAGTACAAGCTTGTTTCGTACTCAGTGCACGAAACAAGATAGCACACACACACACACACACACACACACACACACACACACACACACACACACACACACACACACACACACACACACACACATTTATACACTCACTGGCCACTTTATTAGGTACACCTTGCTAGTACCGGGTTGGACCCCCTTTTGCCTTCAGAACTGCCTTAATCCTTCGTGGCATAGATTCAACAAGGTACTGGAAACATTCCTCAGAGAGTTTGGTCCATATTGACATGATAGCATCACGCAGTTGCTGCAGATTTGTCGGCTGCACATCCATGACGCGAATCTCCCGGTCCACCACACCCCAAAGGTGCTCTATTGGATTGAGATCTGGTGACTGTGGAGGCCATTTGAGTACAGTGAACTCATTGTCATGTTCAAGAAACCAGTCTGAGATGATTCGAGCTTTATGACATGGCGCGTTATCCTGCTGGAAGTAGCCATCAGAAGATGGGAACACTGTGGTCATAAAGGGATGGACATGGTCAGCAACAATACTCAGGTAGGCTGTGGCGTTGACACGATGCTCAATTGGTACTAAGGGGCCCAAAGTGTGCCAAGAAAATATCCCCCACACCATTACACCACCACCACCACCAGCCTGAACCGTTGATACAAGGCAGGATGGATCCATGCTTTCATGTTGTTGATGCCAAATTCTGACCCCACCATCCGAATGTCGCAGCAGAAATCGAGACTCATCAGACCAGGCAACGTTTTTCCAATCTTCTATTGTCCAATTTTGGTGAGCCTGTGCGAATTGCAGCCTCAGTTTCCTGTTCTTAGCTGACAGGAGTGGCACCCGGTGTGGTCTTCTGCTGCTGTAGCCAATCTGCCTCAAGGTTCGACGTGTTGTGCGTTCAGAGATGCTCTTCTGCATACCTCAGTTGTAATGAGTGGTTATTTGAGTTACTGTTGCCTTTCTATCAGCTCGAACCAGTCTGGCCATTCTCCTCTGACCTCTGGCATCAACAAGGCATTTTCGCCAACAGAACTGCCGCTCACTGGATATTTTCTCTTTTTCGAACCATTCTCTGTAAACCCTAGAGATGGTTGTGCGTGAAAATCCCAGTAGCTCAGCAGTTTCTGAAATACTCAGACCAGCCCGTCTGGCACCAACAACCATGCCACGTTCAAAGTCACTTAAATCACCTTTCTTCTCCATTCTGATGCTCGGTTTGAACTGCAGCAGATTGTCTTGACCATGTCTACATGCCTAAATGCATTGAGTTGTTGCCATGTGATTGGCTGATTAGAAATTTGCGTTAACGATCAGTTGGACAGGTGTGCCTTATCAAGTGGCCGGTGAGTCTATATATATATATATATATAAATGGTGTAAGTACACTTTTTTCATTGATGATACACCTTTTTATTCTTCTGAGGAGCAACAGAATAGAGGGTGCTTGAGAGTGGAGCTCTTTGCAGAAACGGAGATATGCTTTTCAAAGCTCTGGGACTAAAGAAAAAATCTCATGGTTGATTTCATGAGGCGTTTTTCTGAGAAAGTAAATCTGGAAAGTGACCTACCAAAATCCCGGCATCATGGCAGGTGTAATTTGTGCTAACCAGTTTTTGAAAATGACTATGAACGGGGGATCTCCGGGTAGCGTAGCAGTCTATTCCATTGCCTACCAACACGGGGATCACCGGTTCAAATCCCCATGTTACCTCCGGCTTGGTTAGGCGTCCCTACAGACACAATTGTCTGTGTCTATGGGTGGGGAGCTGGGTGGTTATGTGTCCTGGTCGCTGCACTAGCACCTCCTGGTCAGTCAGGGCGCCTGCTCGGGGGGGAAGGGGAACTGGGCGAGAATAGCGTGATCCTCCCACATGATCCTCCCACAACGGATGGCCCAATACAGAAGGCCAAACTCCTCAAGACAAGACTCAGCAGTCTATCTACACCTAAAGGAGAAGACACACTCCTTCGAGGACAGCAACGGAGAAGATAGATGGTTTGAAAGAGGGGCGAAGGAAGCCATCTATGCGAAACTGGAAAAACCATCCCTCAACAGAGGAGGAGGTCTGCGACACCACCTATCTCCCACTTACAATGCCGTCCTTTCATCTCTACCCAGGAGACTCAAGAAGCCTAGCCTCCAAGAACAACAGTCGGTCACTAACGGCTCCAACGACTCTCATGACCACTGAATAATGAAGTCGAAACTAACACCCCCAACGACCGTCGCTGCTAAACAAATGCAAATCAATAGCTCCGATGGCGACGGGCCCGGCTGGACATCAGAGCACAGGAGAGCCACGCATATCTATGGCTCTGTTAGCGACGGGTGTTGGTAAACATCTGATCACAAAGAGCCACGCATATCAATAGCTCTGACAACGACTCCTAGAGGATAAATTCTGAGTCTCATCGCCAGCCAGTCAGACTAGCTCGGTCTAGTCAGAAAGGCACAAACTGAGGAAGCCTCTTGGATGAGAGACGAAACATCTTCACGGATATATACCAAGTCCAGTTGCACTTGATTCAACTCCTTTGGACTCCCACATGCTACGTCCCCCTGGTGAAACTCCTCACTGTCAAGTGAAAAGAAGCGGCTGGCAACTCCACATGTATGGAAAGAGGCATGCGGCAGTCTGCAATTCTCCCCGGATCAGCAGAGGGGGTGGAGCAGCGACCGGAATGGCTCGTAAGAGTGGGGTAATTGGCCGGATACAATTGGGGCGAAGGGGGGGGGGATTCCAAAAAAAAAACTGACTATGAACCAATTAAAGCTGCAGTAGGTAACATTGAACATTCCAATGCAAATCCTTCCACCTCTCTCTCTCTCTCTGCTGCCTCGTATCATTCTGCTAAGTCACTCCCACCAAATGACCTCTGCATCGCTCTTCAGCCCCTTATACTCATGTACAACCAGTCAAAGTTAGACTCGTGTAACTAAAAACTATTTTTTCAGTCAATTTCTTAGTTACACTGATATTGTTCAAGTGAAGTGACCATTTTTAGTTGGTCTTGTTGATTTTTATGGTTAGGGTTAAAACTGCAAGTTACTGGCGGGGCAGATCGGACATAAATTGATCGCGTACATGTGCATCTGAATTTGTAGAACAGCCAGTAGGAATGCCCTCTCTCTAAAATGACCCGTGATTGGCTAAAATCTTCCATCCCCGGCTACATTTTTTTAAAGCCCGAATATAGAGCCAACAGGAGATGCAGAAGTCTAGTTTTCTCCCAGACCACTTGAATTACAATATTCAGAAAGGTTATTATACATTTTTTGCCAAATGATGCCATTAAAAAAAAAACTGCCTACCCAAGCTTTAAGGGATTGCTTATGGGATCATACACCAATCAGCCAAAACATTAAAACCACTGACGAGTAAGTGAATAACATTGATTTTCTCATTACAACGGCACCTGGCAAGGGTTGGGTTATATTAGGCAGCAAGCGAACAGTCAGCTCTTGAAGTTGATGTGTTGGAAGCAAGAAAAATGGGCAAGTGTAAGGATCTGAGCGACTTTGACAAGGGCCAAATTGTGATGGGTAGACGACTGGGTCGGCGCATCTCCAAAACGGCAGATCCCATAGGGTGTTTCCTGATGTGTGTGGGGAGCAAAGGCTATTCCATCTGGTCCAATCCCACTGAGGGGCTACTGTAGCTCAAATTGCGGGGGGGAAAAAAGTTAATGTTGGCTATGGTAGACAGGTGTCAGAACACACAGTGCATCGTAGCTTGCTGCGTATGGGGATGCGTAGCTGCTGACCGGTCAGAGTGCCCATGATGACCCCTCTTCACCGGCAAAAGCACCTACAATGGGCACGTGAGCATCAGAACTGGACTATGGAGCAATGAAAAATAGTGGCCTGGTCTGATGAATCATGTTTTCTTTACATCATATGGACAGGGGAAGACAAAGTATCAGGATGCATCATGGGAAGGTGACAAGCTGGCGGAAACAGTGTGATTCTCTGGGCAATGTTCTGCTTGGAATCCTTGGGTCCTGGCATTCATGTGGATGTTACTTTGACAGGTATCACCTGCCTAAACATTGTTGTAGACCAAGTACACTACATCATGGCAATGGTATTCCCTGATGGCAGTGGCCTCTTTCAGCAGGATAATGTGCCCTGCACACTGTGAGGTCCCACCTCACAATTTACAGGGCTTAAAGGATCTGCTGCAAATGTGTTGGTGCCAGATACCAGAGGACACCTTCAGAGATGTTGTGGAGTCCTTTCCTCGATGGATCAGAGCTGTTTTGGCAGCATGAGGGAGATCTACACAATATTTGGCAAGTGGTTTTGATGTTTTGGCTGATCAGTGTATACTGCTTTGTCTCCAGGCTTGACAAGGAAGAAATGTCAGCATATCTGTATCTGTTATACAGCCCTTACTCCTGAAATTGCCAAAGGCTTTTTGGCATACTACAAACCTAGCAGTACAGATCTGGCATGATCTAGATTCTAGAACTTAGACAACTAAATGTTGCATTCATTTGTATGACTGTCAGAAAATATATTTCATATTCATTTCAATTTCTTTTCAATTTCAATTTCTTTAAATTATTATTATAATTAGAATAATTATTATTACTATTAGTATTACTATTCAATTACTTTTCATGGTAAACAAAGCATTGGCTATTTAAGAACGTGAAGTTTTGCATCAAAAAATGAACATGGTGTGTGAAAGTTAAACACAATATTATTCCAATGAGACTAGGCTACTCGGTAACACATCATGCTATGCTGACACATCTGTCACCATCTTACAACGCTGTGATTGCAAACGTTCTCAAATCCTCTATGAATAGTACACGTGGCCATTGAAACGCTAGTTAATGGTCACGCCTATTTGCATATGAAACTGATCGTTGGATTTGGGTGTTATGCAGTTGACCTTTCGCAAAGTCCCGCCCCCCTTAGTTACTGTTGCTATGCCCGTCAAGCATTTCAGAACTATCCAGGAAGTAACCGGAAAACACCAAAACATGAAGGAAGAAATCAGCGCATTGTGTGTGTAAAAGTAACAGTAATAATACGTTAGCTGTATTAGCTATCAATAATAGCTAGTAGCAAGCTTAGCTTGGAGCAGACAGGTATTTTTGTTGATTTTGGATGGATTAAGCTGGCCATGGGGTCTGCGATACTGCCAAATCTATTGCTGACATTGCGCTTCTTGCGTTCTGGGTTTCGGGAAGGGAAAGAAAATTACACCCCCTCCAAACTTTTCACATATCTAGTATCCGATTTGCAGGTCCCATAGGCACACAGTTTCAGCATTTTGTTGTGTGTTTGAAAGCTTGACGGACCGTTGCTAAGGTAGGATTGGACAAGCACCGTTCTGGGGCGGTACTTTGAGAAAGGTCAATTGTATTGTTTATAAGGGTGGGGATACCTGCAGTCAGTTTAGACTGAAGAGGTCCCTTAGATGAGTGATGAAACATTTATCTCAATAAATATTGTATCCAGATGAACTGATTCAACTTTCTTTGATTTTCTTACCTGGATTATTGAGCATGCATAAAGACATATTCAGAATTAACTTCACATATCAAATGAAATACATTTAATTTAGACAGACTGGACAAACTCAAACTTTAATGCCTTGATATTTATTTTCATGAACTGTAGGCTGGCTAAGCCTAGTGAAAATTCACTGTCGTATTTAAAATGTACTTCATATTTTTACTCATTTGGTCCTTGAGAGGCCAAATATTGGATTGACAAGGCAGCCTTATGTAACTGTTATTTTATTTAGACATAAAGATACTCTGACACTGAAATTATAAACTAGACCAGTTAGCTCTGAAGATGTGTTGACTTAGGGTTTCTGGGTAGCATAGCGGTCTATTCCGTTACCTGCCAACACGGGGATCGCTGGTTCGAATCCCGCGTTACCTCCAGCTTGGTCGGGCGTCCCTACAGACACAATTTGCCGTGTCTGCGGGTGGGAAGCTGGATGTGAGTATGTGTCCTGGTCGCTGCACTAGCGCCTCATCTGGTTGGCCTCATCTGACCAGACCAGTATATGATATAGCCTGTCAGAATTCAATCATTGGTGTCAGTAAACTAATGGTGCAATTATACAGATGAATTATTTGCCCACTTTTACATTTGCATGTCATTATTGTGAATACATAGTGTGTAGATAATGTTCATTAGTCAAAATATTATGTTGACATGGTAAAAGTAGGTTAAAGACGGAACAAGAATGTTCTGGTAAAGAATGCTGCATATCTTGTTGTTGCATGTCTAGTGCATGCACATGATCATTGCCTGATAAACACAGCAACACTGAATAAAATGGCTCTGTGTCTGATGTGTCTATACACATGCTTGAGAACAGAAATGGTGGACATTGGCCTGTCTATACAGCCTAATTATAAGGGGTTCCCTTGAGACCAACTCATTTATAATTGTTCAGACCACTGACTTGTCAACTTTGAAAAAAGATGACTTTTCACATCCCTATTTGCACATAAATTGTAAAATGGTAAATGGACTGCATTCATATAGCATTTTTCTAGTCTACCAACCACTCAAAGTGCTTTACAGTGTATGTCTCACATTCACACACTGATGGCGGCGGCTGCCATGCAAGGTACCAACCTACTCATCAGCAGCAGTTAGGGGTTCAATGTCTTGCTCAACTACACTTTGACAAACTCTCTGGAGGAGGTGGGGATTGAACCAGCAACCTTCCAATTACTAGACAACCTGCTCTATCTCTGGAGCCATCCCTACTTACACAGACAATGTGGGTCTAGGTAAGGTAAGAGGTACAATCAAATACTACGTGATTACAAGTGCATCCAGAACATTCTTTCATGTTAAATCTTCAAATAAGTTTTCCTTTTCAAAGTTATTTGCTTTTAGGTAAATGGAAGTTATTAGCTGAGCCTTACACCCATTCATATCAGGTCACGCCACCAAGGTGATTTGTAAGTTGATGTTCTCACCAGGAGGATAACTATTTACGATGAGACTAAAACATTGGTATGGATAACACGCTATTTAACAAATGTATCAAATTAACTTTGAATATACTTAATTCCTGTGATGGTCTGGCGGCCTGTCCAGGGTGTCTCCCCGCCTGTCGCCCAATGACTGCTGGGATAGGCTCCAGCATCCCCTCTACCCTGAGAGCAGGATAAGCAGTTTGGATAATGGATGGATGAATACTTAAATGGTGCTTTAAATGTCTGACTCCATTGTTTGCTTCATTTCTATATTGAAACCTTGAACAAAACAAATTACAACTTCAATAATATAGCTTATTGTTTGTTTTTAATTAACTATAAATGAAAATTAAGGAATATGCGGTCTTTAGTCTAAAACATGCATTGCTAAAACAGCAAGAAATGAGTGTGCCCGAGACTGAGGCAACAAAAAGTGACTGGATGATGAAGTAAGATGCACTGCCTGCTCCAGAATAGGTGATGCTCTACTTGCCCCGTGTCAGGCACTATTCGTCCTGTCATGCTTGCGGTGACAACAGCAGAGAGAAAGACGGAGCGTGAGAAGGACAGAGATGTTCTGATGACATCGATGAAAAAGTATGAGCATAAGGAGTTTGATGTGTGCAAATACAAAAGAACCAAGAAAAGAAGAAAAATGCCTTACTGCATACATCGTGCCTTCGCGGGGCTTCAGAGATGCTCGAGACTGGAATCATTTGTTGTTAACTGAGGAGTGAAAGAGAGGGGGTAACAGGGAAATGTGCAGAAGTGTTTCAGGTGGCTGACTGCTGCAGACAGATGTGAGGAGATGAGGCAGAGGCTTCTTGTGGAACAGATGCTGTCTCAAGAGAGGGTGAGAACTCAGCAGCCTCTGTCATATACCTCTCATCTTTCACTTTTCAGTTTTTTTCCCCCTCACTGTAGCTTTCTATATCTCCTTATTCTTGCAATCACTTTCCTGTTTGTCTCAATCTCCCTTTTCTCTAGCTGTGCTGATTATATTCCCACCCAGTGCAAAAATCGTTTTCTTTTGTGGAGCTCAAGACTTTCCTGCATGAATGACACTGCTGCTAAAAGATGCGGATACATCTCGTAGGTAGCAGTTGTCTTGTAGGTCTGAGAAAATACTGCAGTAAGAAAAGAAAAGAAAAAACCCCAAAAGCTATTCCATTAGTGATTCCTGATAGAATAGTTTACTGCTTTGATTTATTTTTAATTACCTTTACGTTTTTCAGTGACCTTAGCTTTTTCTTTGCTTACACATGATAATTTTGAGACTGCAATAAGTAATTAGCAATTTAATCAGAATTTGCATGCCAAATATTTAATTTGAAGCGGTTCAAGTCCAACAGACCACTCATCTGCCTGTCTAAAAGTGCATCTACAATTGCGCTTCACTTTCAGCCTGCAAAAGAGGGGGTATGAGGTCTAAACTGAAGTCCCATGAAGTTGTTCTAGAAGACCTCATGTAGTTTCAGAGTATTATAGTGTTGTTAAGACACAAGGCATCAACATTGTCAGACTCAATTCATTTCCTATGAGAGCGTATAAACAGTGGTTAATGCAGTTTTAGAGATCACTGCTAAGTCATATTCCCTAACTACTTTGCTGCTCACATCCGGATTTGACCCAGAGACAAGCCCTCTGTAAACACGCTTCTGCAGCCCCTTCTCGTTCCTCCTTTCCCCTGTACAGTGTAATGTAATAAACTTCAAAATAGGGCTGATAGCAATAACTATTTTGGTAGGGATGTACTGATACCTTTTTTTTTTCAGACCAATTACAAGTACTTACATTTGGGTACTTGCCGACACCGGTGGGTACTGATATAATAATGCCATTACAGTTCTAATAATGACTTTGAAAACATGTTTTATTTTCATCAGATGTTCCTCACTTTATGACTAACAAATTAAATATACAACATGATGCTGTTGCTGTTGCAATGACTGGGATAGGCTCCAGCATCCCCGCGACCCCGAGCGAGATATGCGGTTTGGATAAATGATGGATGGATGCATGCTGTTGCTGACATTTTAACATTCAACTTTATGTTTTCCTGAACAAACATGGCACTGCAACACATTTCACTTAAATGTAACATGTAATACATTCATTGGATTTCAGTACTACATATAATACTGTAGCAGAACAACTGAAATTATGTGTTACCATTAGTGCCAGGGCAAATCACGTAGGCGGGGTAAAGCAGGTTTGTTTGCCTGCTACACTGACTACGTCTGTGTTGTGAGTGGTTGCGTGCCAGCCGTGTTTTCTGAGGATATTTCTGAGATTTCTGCCTGCATATTGAGTTTTGCCAAGTGATAATGCAATTGGCCATGCAGGGTTTGGAAGCGTAGGTTATATTAACTGGTACTGAACTTACTAACTAGATCGTTTTAAATGCAAGATCATGGATAAACCTTGAATTATTTTAATGTGCAATTAAAAAAAACCACAAGGTTGCATTGCTGTGTTGCATTCCCTTTAAAGAGCTTTTAAACAAATTGTACTCTTTTTTGTTCTTTTTTTTTTTTTTTTTACACAGTTCTATGTAGTTTTTACCTGTTGAGGTCTGTAGTGTAGGCAGAACTCACAGTGTGGGTGGGGACAGAGAAAACCAGGTTGGCCTAGCCTTTCTAAGACCAATCATACTTAACAGGTTCTGAAATGCATATGCTAACCAAAATATGCCACTGCAACTATACTTGCCTAAATGCACCACAGTGTAATAATACAAGCTTTATACATCATCAGAGGTAATGTTACAAGCTCCAAGACCAACATTAACAGCATCACATAGCCTGGCATGGTGGCCACCTATTCACACACACACAGCTGACAGGTGCAACAGCATCATTAATCAAGCGTATGGATAGAGGCACACACAGGGCAACTGACACTGGGGGAACACTGGGTCAGTTGTCCTGAGCTCTGGGTCAAGGAAGAGTCCAACGCTGATGGCTCCTGCCACCACCACCACGCCATCAGCCCTCAGATAGATTTGGTTTTGAGCATAAAGGACATAGCAGGTAAGAGAGGGGAAATAGAGTACAAAGTGACAATACTTAGCGATCACACCAAGCTTAGGCAAAAAGCATAGAGAAGAGAGGAGAGGAGAGGGTGGGGGGTGCTGGTGTCTGAATGGTGAGCTGCTGAGAGATGAGAAATATAAGGAAATAGTGAGAGTGTATAATGAGAAGAAAGAATGAGAGTGTGTATGAGGAGAACATTGGGAGGTGGTGGGAGAGTGTGAAAGAAGAGTTAAAGATATTGAGCAGAGGCAGAAATAGGATAGAGAGAAAAAGAGAGAGGAGGTTAAAGGGAAAGTTAGCTAGAGAGGCAGAGAGGGCAGATAGGGAGGCAGGTTATGATTTAGGTTATGATTTTATGTTAGAATAAAATACGAACTGAAGGAGATAGAAAAAAAGAGGTGTATGGGAGCAGTAGTAAGAAGCAGGGCTAGACATGTAGTTGAGGGAGCTAAATGTACAAGGTATTTTTTAGGGTTAGAACAAAAAGATTTATTTGGAAAAGGTGGAAGGAAAGGATGGTAGGGAGACTGCATATTTTGTAGGGATAACTGAAAGAGTAGAAGATTTTTATAGGGAATTCTTTGGGAAAGAACAGATTGATGAAGATAGCATAGAACTAGTCTTATATAAGGTGGAGGCTAGATTAAGTGATGATGATGATAGAGATGTGTGAGGGGCACAGGGACAGGAGAAATCGAGGCAGCAATAGCACGGTTAGGTAAGAACAAGTGTCCAGGGATAGATGGTTTAATTGGGGAATTTTACATTGAGTTTAGAGAAGAATTAATGCAATTGTTACATAGATTATATAGGTGGCTAGAAGAAAAGAATGAGATGCCAGTTAGTATGCCAACAGGGTTAGTTAGCATTATTTACAAGAAAGGGAGTAGGGATAGTTTAAAAAATTGTAGGCCACTTAGCATGTTGAACAATGATTACAAAGTATTAGCAAGGGTGTTAGCCAAAAGGCTAAAATAATTATAGGAAAGGTGGTGGGAAGCACACAGGCTTACAGCATGCCAGGTATGGACATAGCAGACACAATAAGTAGCATCAGAGACACAATTGACTTTATGAAGAGAGACAAAGGAGGGGTAGACGAGAGACAAAGGAGGGATAGTTATTAGTTTAGATTTTAATCAGGCATGTGATAGGGTAGATCATGGCTATTTATACAGGGTGTTAGGAGCAGTTGGTTTTGGGCATAGGCTGGTAGGATGGCAGTTAGTTGTGTAAAAATCAATGGGACAGTCACAGACACATTTAGGATACAGAGGTCAGTCAGGCAAGGGTGTCTGCTGTCGACTCTGCCGTACTCCTTGTCGGCTGAGCTGTTAGCAGCACTACTGAAGGGAAATGATAAGATTAGGGGCATAGAGTTACCAGGAGGGCAGGGGGATTTTAGTTTTTCAATACGCAGATGACATGACAGTTACAGTAAGGGAGAGGGAAAGTGTAGTTGAGGTATTAGATAGTTTAGAGCTGTATGGTAACTAGGACATCGGGGGCTAAAGTAAATATAGATAAGTCAGACATTATTTATATGGGGACAGGTAGAGAAGATTTAGTAATAGGATTAAAAGAGAAGGATTATTTCAGGGTGTTAGGTGTGAATTTAGGGATTGAGGATAAGGAAGGGAGAGGTATACATTCTGAAGAGATAACGAATAGAATTAGGGAGATGTTCGGGTTTTGGAAATGGAAGGTGGTGGTTGTGAATGGATTAGTTATGAGTAAGCTTGTATATGTAATACATGTGTTGGATGTGCCTGAGAGAGTGTTGAAGGAGGTGGTAAAAATGGTGAGTGAGTTTTTGTGGGCTGGGAAGGGAGTTAGGATAGCAAGGGAGGTGATGGAAAACGAGTATGAAGATGGTGGGTTGAAGTTAATCAATTTAGGGGTGAAAAAGAAAAGCACTTAGGGTGAAAAGGATGGTTAGACATTTAAGAAACAAGATATATCACATATGGAAGGTGTTTTTAAGGGAGGCAATTTAGAAATGTGGTGGGTGGGGGGAGAGTGGAGTGTATATGCAACTAAAGAAAAGTATGTTGAGTGGAGTGTCCGAGTTTTACAAGGAGGTGCTGGGAAGCACGGGGATAGTTTGTGAAATGTGTGCAGTATGAATGTAAGAATGTGAAGCAGGTGTGGGAACAACCAAAAATCACATTTGAGGGAAACACAATTTATAAATGGGTGACTTGGAGAGCAGGGTTTAGAAAGATAAGGGATTTAGTATCTGAGTATGTACCAGGGTTTATGAGGGCACAGGTAGTGGTATATGAAGTGAGAGAAAGGGGTGATGAAATGTGGTTGGGTACGGCAGCAGAGGGGGTGTTGGGAAAGATCAAGGGGGGGATGCTGAGAGAATGGGTCAGTATGATTGAGAGAGGCTGTGTTGGATGAGGAAGGGGAGATATAAATGTATGTGGGAGAAGGAGAGAGGAGAGTGAGTCTGATGAGTGTGAAAACGAGAGTGATGTATAGATGTTTAATAGAGAAAGAAGTGAGAAGACTGGCTGCAGAGAAAGTGTGGGAGAGGGTTATGAATGAGATGGATGTAGGAAGGATATAGATGAATCTGAGAGTGAAGTGGAACAGTGATGAATGTGAGAATTTTGACTTTTTATTAAGGCACAATAGGGTGTGCAATAATTTAATAATTAGTAGGTTTGATGTGAATGTGAAGAAAGAATGTGATGTGTGTGGTGTGGGAGTGGAAACATGTATGCATGAGTTTGTTCAATGTTGTGAGCTGGAGGGATACATGTTGAAAATGAAAGAATTAACGAGTAGATGTTGGAGAGGTGGGTCTGTTGACAGAATGGAATGGAGAGAATTGTGGTTGTTTGTGGTGACTGGTAAAGCGAAAGGATGCAATGTTAATTCATTAAATTATGTTTTAAGCCATGCAAGGTTTGCTGTCAAGTTAAGGATGAATATAGCCCATTATGAAAAGAGGAAAGATGAGGTGTGGGATATTTTTAAGAGTATATAAATGGAAAGAGATGTTAATATGTGTATAGTTATGTTAAAGAAATAGAGTTTATTAGTAGATTTGTGGAGCGGAGCACTTTCATTGTGATTGGGGAAGGAGGCAAGGTGATGTTGGATTTTGGTTAAATAGTATAGTGTGTGGGCTAAGATGTATTAAAGATGGTATATAGTAATTTTTTGTTCAATTTCTTTGATTTGGTAGGGGTGTGTAGGCTAGAACCCATGCCAAAACCTACAGGTTGCCTCACCTACAGGTTGTCTCTGTGTTCTGTGTTTTAATTTTTAATTCTTATGATTTTTGATGCTGTAGAGTTCAACGTGTTTGAGAAATGCAGTATTGAAGCACAGTTTACAGATGTAAATAGGTTTGATGCAGTGATTTCCAAATCTCTGAATGTTTGAATTTGAATCATTTGAATGTTTTCTCAGGGAACCGTACTCATTTTTGGGCATCGTAAACAAATATGAGAACAAAAAAATCTACTATGACAATAGTTAAGAAAGTAATCGAAGGTATTGCAAAACCACTAACCCACATCTATAACATGTCCTTTCAATCTGGTAAAGTTCCAAGTAAAATGAAATCGCCAAAGTTATACCCTTATATAAAACTGGAAACAGATACCAATTCACAAACTTTCATTATTGTCAAAATTCTCCAAAATATTGGTAAAACTATTTGCTGCAAGACAAGACAATTTCATTGAGAACTTGGCCCCTCAATACAGTCGCTCCTCAGTCTCAGTCACTGAGCTTGTAGATCATTTTAATTCTAAAATTGCAGATGTTATCAATGGTATTGCACCCGCTAAGGTGAAGGTGGTCTATGGTAAGAAAATAGCTCCATGGAGATGTGCCATGCTGGTCAGAATAATAAAAAAAAAGAGTGTTGTAAAGCTGAACACGTGGCGAAAAACAAATCTTACTGTTCATTATGAAAGCTATAAATAGAGACTGTGCATTTATAATTTGGAACTGAGAAATGCAAGGCGGTCTTACTTCTCAATAATAATGTATGTGCCTTGTTTTCTACTGTCAACAGGCTAACAAACCCCTCCAGTGGCAGTAGCCTCTGAATTTCTATCTACCAGGGCCTGCAATGAATTTGCCTCCTTCTTAAATGGCAAAATTCAGAAAATTAAACAGGCAGCCAGTGCCTCCATACTATAGGTACAGGACATGTGTTGTCCCTAAGTCCCCCTAAAATCAATTCAAATAGTATGTCACAATTCGATCCCATCAACCATAAAAACTTGAGGGACATTATACAACATCTGAAATCCTCCTTCTGCTGCCTTGATATTCTGTCAACAGGCTTTTCCAAATATGTTTCTAATTGCATGTCCTCAGATCTACAAATTGTCAACATATCTCTTCTCTCAGGTCTCTTCCCACAGGCCCTGAAAACTGCAGTCATCAATCCACTTTAAAAAAAAGAAAGAATAATTTAGACACTTCACTAATTATAGGCCCATATCAAACCTCACATTTCTGAGTAAAGTAATGGAAAAAGCTGTTTTAAGCAGTTGAACAACTTTTTGGCACTAAACAACAGTTTCAATGTCTTCCAGTCAGGATTTCAACCACACCACAGCACTGAAATTGCTCTTGTTAAGGTCTTTAATGACATCTGCTTAAACACAGACATTGGCAGAATGTCAGTCCTGGTATTATTGGATCTCAGTGCTGCATTTGACACAGTTGACAACATATTACTGGACCGATTAGAAAACTGGGTGGGACTTTCTGGCAGAGCACTAAACTGGTTTGAATCCTGCTTAAATTACTACTTTGTGTCTATAGGTAATTACAAATCTGAGCATACAAAAATGACCTGTGGAGTTACCCAGGTCTCCATTTTGGAGCCGCTTTTGTTTAACATCTATATGCTCCCACTAGTCCAGATTATGGAAAACAACAAAACATGTTACTGTAATTGTGCAAATGACATGCAGATTTACATATCTTGCATCTAATCTTAACCCATTGGTAGGCAGTAATGAACATCACATTCAGAACACTGGATTTTGTGGACAAGGTGAGGAGCATCATTATGGAGGAGGATAAAAAATGCTGTCTTATGACGTTAAGTCTGTCTTCATATGCGCTTCTGTTGATTAAGCAGAGGAGGTAGTCTGTACGGAATTACAGGACAACACCACTAAGAGATACAAGGCTTCCTTTGTCCCCACTGCCATTCAATTGTTGAATGGTAGATAGTATCCATCTGTTGTTTGCAGATTGCTTGTTTCCATGGTCTGTATATTTGAACTCCTTTGGTTCTCCTTGCCTGCTTTGTCCTGTTGTTTTTTGCTGTCCATCAATGATGTGTCAGTTCTGTGTTGGTGTTTTGTATGTTTTGTATGTTTTGTTTGTATGAGAGTTTTATATATAATGGGTGCAAACTAATTTCCCTGTAAGGGACAAGGGATACTTTCACTTTGACTTTGGGTAGATCTGCTGCAGCTGGACGCTTCCCACAGCTGAGTCCGGCAAAAAGTGACACTCCTGGCCCATCCACTGTCCACCCCTCTCCCCAGGAAGTCAGTTGTGTGTAAGGTAAGAAGGATTTCTTTTCCTCTGTTTACTCCAGATGGGGATGTCGCTCCTGTCTGGCTTTCAAACTTCTTTGCTCCACTTGAACAGCTACATGAGCTAACGGCTACACATACATAGACAGCTCTGAAGCAGCTGTCCCTAGTCTGCTCCAACAAGAAGAGAAAGCATCAAAACTCCCAGACGACCCCAGCGTCCCTTGGGAAATGTTGCCGATGCCTCGCCCCGCCTGCTGTCTCCAACCTTGAGTGTGCTCCTGCTAGTCCTCAGCCTCTGACCCACCTGCTCAATGGAGCTATGGACACTGCTGTGGCTAGTAGTGACATCATCTGCAGCAGTGTCTTGCTAGGTGGAACTCTTTTTATCAAAAAGCCCTGAATGTTTCAGCCGTCTCTATAGTCTGCATGACTGGCTACAAACCCTCTGCACTGCAACCGGGCAAGGTTTTATCAGCAACTTTGACTCTTTTTGGACCAGACATGACCTGTATAAATCATATGGCCAGCATCCAAATACAAAGGGCATTAAACAATTTGTTCAGAACCTAATACAGTATATTGCTCTTATTTCTGACTGATGCTTACCTCAGCACAAGTCTGTACCAGAAGCCATGCCCAAACATACTGATGAGCATCTTTCTCTGGGTCCTGCTGAGCACTCCTCCATCAACAATATACCTATAAGGATCACCCTAAACCAAACCACCTATAGACCCAGAAGCACTACTGAATCTACAGTAAGAGAAAACTTAGATTCCATCCCACCCACTCCAACAACAAAACCGGGAATATATTCTACCCGACATCAATTACATCCTTTAACTGTATGGGCTTGTGAAATTTTTTATTTCCCTCTTGGTTTGGTATATGTGTGTTGTATTTTGAATGTTTTTTTCTTTTTTCTATAGAATAAAAGAGAAACAAAATCTACCGCCGAAGCCATCTCTAACATCGCTGCTGTGTTTTGTTTAATTAATATGAGGTCCCTTGAAAACAAGTCTCTTTTATGCCCAGATCTTATTATGACCAATAATATTGATTTTTTTTTTCATTACTGAGTCCTGGTTAAGCGCTGCTCTATCCCACTAACTGAGGCATGTCCCCCGAACTACTCCTGTTTTAATCAACCGTGGCTGTCTAGCCGTGGAGGTGGGGTAGCTGTCATTTTTAATAATACTTACAAATGCTCCCGTCTCTCTTAATACTTTACTTCTTTTGAGTCTCTGGGCTTTCTTTTAAATAGTCAGCATCCTATACCCTGTATTTTAATCTACTGACCGCCTGAGGCTATCACTAGTTTTAATCAAGAACGTTATGAACTTCTTTCTTTCATTGTGGGCAAATATGAGCTCTTTTCCTTGGTGATTTTAACATACACATTTGTTGCCCTTCCATAACTTGTTTTACTGCAGCTTTTATTAACCTCTTTTAATCTTGAACAATTTGTTAAAAATTCCACTCACAGTAGGGGAAGTACTCTTGATCTTGTGTTGTCTTATACAGTTTCTCTTAACATTATTGAATTGTTAGTATTTAATGTTTGTGATGACAAAGCTGTGATTTTCCACACCTTGCTTCCGTTTTGTGCTCACAAGCCTGTATCCGCTCTTAGTCTTTTAATTCCAAGTCACCTAGTAGTTTTAGCAAAAATATTTTAGTGGCTCCCGCTAGTAATACACAGTAAAATCCTGAGTATTAATTTACACTACCGTTCAAAAGTTTGGGATCACCCAAACAATTTCGTGTTTTCCATGAAAAGTCACACTTATTCCACCACCATATGTTGTGAAATGAATAGAAAATAGAGTCAAGACATTGACAAGGTTAGAAATAATGATTTGTATTTGAAATAAGATTTTTTTTACATCAAACTTTGCTTTCGTCAAAGAATCCTCCATTTGCAGCAATTACAGCATTGCAGACCTTTGGCATTCTAGCTGTTAATTTGTTGAGGTAATCTGGAGAAATTGCACCCCACGCTTCCAGAAGCAGCTCCCACAAGTTGGATTGGTTGGATGGGCACTTCTTTGAGCAGATTGAGTTTCTGGAGCATCACATTTGTGGGGTCAATTAAACGCTCAAAATGGCCAGAAAAAGAGAACTTTCATCTGAAACTCGACAGTCTATTCTTGTTCTTAGAAATGAAGGCTATTCCATGCGAGAAATTGCTAAGAAATTGAAGATTTCCTACACCGGTGTGTACTACTCCCTTCAGAGGACAGCACAAACAGGCTCTAACAGGTACTATTTAATGAAGATGCCAGTTGGGGACCTGTGAGGTGTCTGTTTCTCAAACTAGAGACTCTAATGTACTTATCTTCTTGCTCAGTTGTGCAACGCGGCCTCCCACTTCTTTTTCTACTCTGGTTAGAGCCTGTTTGTGCTGTCCTCTGAAGGGAGTAGTACACACCGGTGTAGGAAATCTTCAATTTCTTAGCAATTTCTCGCATGGAATAGCCTTCATTTCTAAGAACAAGAATAGACTGTCGAGTTTCAGATGAAAGTTCTCTTTTTCTGGCCATTTTGAGCGTTTAATTGACCCCACAAATGTGATGCTCCAGAAACTCAATCTGCTCAAAGAAGTGCCCATCCAACCAATCCAACTTGTGGGAGCTGCTTCTGGAAGCGTGGGGTGCAATTTCTCCAGATTACCTCAACAAATTAACAGCTAGAATGCCAAAGGTCTGCAATGCTGTAATTGCTGCAAATGGAGGATTCTTTGACGAAAGCAAAGTTTGATGTAAAAAAAATCTTATTTCAAATACAAATCATTATTTCTAACCTTGTCAATGTCTTGACTCTATTTTCTATTCATTTCACAACATATGGTGGTGAATAAGTGTGACTTTTCATGGAAAACACAAAATTGTTTGGGTGATCCCAAACTTTTGAACGGTAGTGTAACTCTGAGAGTGTACAAATGGACCCGAAAGGATCCATTTGTACACTCTCAGAGTTAAATTAACACTCAGGAGAAGGATCGCTCTGTAAATGATTTATTGGATAATTTTAGTAGAACTTGTCAGACGATCCTCGTTGACATTGCCCCGATCAAAGTCAAACAAATCAAACATAACACCCTCCCCTGGCTTAATGACCACACAAGGGACCTAAAGAGGCAATACAGGAAATCTGAGAGAAAATGTAAGAAGGAAAAACTTAAGGTATACCCTAATACAATAAAACGTTTGATGCTGTCTTATCAGAATGCAGTTAAAGAAGCAAGGCATGCCTACTTCTCCAATTTGATTGCTGGTAGCTGCTACAACCCAAGGCTTTTATTTCAAGCAATAAATTCAGTGCTTAGACCCCTCCTAGCCAGCTTTTGGGAGCATCCA
Source organism: Lampris incognitus (assembly GCF_029633865.1). Classification (NCBI taxonomy): domain Eukaryota; kingdom Metazoa; phylum Chordata; class Actinopteri; order Lampriformes; family Lampridae; genus Lampris; species Lampris incognitus. The sequence goes on along the minus strand of NC_079222.1, from coordinate 13,282,969 downwards.
TTGAAAAATGCTGGCAGTTCCTCCACCATTGCATTAACAAAATAGATGACATCAGGCTCCACATTACACCTGTGACGAGAAATCTCCCCTCGGCACTGACTCATTAAAAAAAAAGAACAAAACAAAACAAAAACAAATCTTAGATTTAGAGGGGTTAATCTCTCACATAAAGTCTTCCACCTGTCAATTAGACAACATCCCCACTGGGTTTCTGAAAGAGGCATTTCAGACAGTCGGCCAACAAATTATCTTCATTATTAACTGCTTACTGTCTACCAGATTGTTTCCATCTAGTTTTAAACATGCAACAGTCTGATCTCTGCTGAAGCCCACTCTCGGCCCTCTTGTAGCAGCTTTAGACCGATTTCAAATTTAATTTTTTTTTTTTTTTATTTTTTTATCTAAAATCTTAGAAAAGTCTGTTGCTTCTCAACTGATTGCACACATGAATAACTGTAGTTTCATTGATCAATATCAGTCAGGATTTTGTGTCTACCACAGCATAGAAACTGCTCTTATAAAAGTTGCCAGTGACTTACTACTTGCCACTGACTCTGGTGCTTGTTCATTTTTAATCCTACTAGACTTGAGCTCCACTTTTGATATGGTCGATCATAACATCCTTTTAAATTGCCTGGCCAACTACTATGTGGGCATTTAGGACACTGCTCTTGCCTGGTTCTGATCTTACCTATCCGACAGATCATTCTCTGTTGTAAGAAGAAAGTCAGTTTATTTTTTCATGATACCTTACAATGAAATTTGTTCTATGCATTTAACCCATCCTATTGTATAGAAGCAGTGGGCAGCTGCAGCGCCCAGGGACCAACTCCAGTTCTTCTTTCCATTGCCTTGGTCAGGGGCACTGACTGGATTATTAACCCTAACATGCATGTCTTTTTTTTTTTTCGTTGGAGAAACCAAAGAGATTCTGGTGAAGAGAGTGGCACAACAGAGAAGAGCTAATGTCCCTGTCCAGCACTCCACAGTCTACAAGGTGGAGTGATTGGAGAAGATTGTCAGGAGTGATTTGTGACAGAACGGTACCTGCAAGAGTTAAAAGCAAGGTTTACAAGCTGGTAGTGAGACCAGCTATGTTAATGGTTTGGAGATGGTGGCACTGACGAAAAGACAGGAGGGGGAGCTGGAGGTGGCAGAGTTGAAGATGTTACAATTTTCATTGGGAGTGATGAAGATTGATTTTTTATTTTTGGTGGTACTAGCTATCGCTGTGATGGAGACTTCAACATAAGACACGTGACCCTTGTAAAACAAACAATACGCCAACGCACTGTCACTGTCCCCCATTTACACTTAGAAAGAGGCAAACAACAACCAAAACATTGGCAGGTGTGTTGAGTTTTTAACTATCAAACAGCTGAAACAAAAAATGTGATGCAAGAGTGCATTCTAAAAAAGATCTTGCAGTCCTCTGCCAGTGTATGTGACAAAATTAACATGTATCTAGCGGATTTATCAACTCTCCATAATGTAATGTACATAATGTAAAAATCGTACTAAAACGTGATTTCACATAGGTTTTGTATAATTTCTGAAAAATGCAGTAGTACACATGGATGTAATCGACTGAAGTGACTGACTAGGATCCACTGGCTTTTAGAAATTAAGAAAGCAGTCTTCTATCTGAACCCATTCTGAAACAAAAATCCCTTACATGCATTTTAACAGGGATAAACCACCTCTAAGTACACTAATTAACCCATCAACAAACTGTGACTTGATTAAGAGGGTGTAAATCGCTGCGGATCGAAACAGATGAAACCTGTACAGAAACTGGTCCTTCAAATCATTGAGGAAATGAAGGATAAAAGATTTTATGCTGTCACTGAGATTTCACAGATATGATGTGACATCTCAGCTCAGATGGTAAATGGTAAATGGACTGCATTAAATATGCACAGAGTATAACTCATGCAAAGTTACTGTTGGCTGTAAGAATTTATTCAGTTTTACTTAAATTAATGTAATTTTTTTTCTTCTCAAAATGTGTGTGTGTGTGTGTGCACGCGCGTATGTGTGCTTGTGTGTTGCATGTTTGTGTGCATGAATGAATTCCATACATAACCCAAAAACATTGTTGTAATATTGACCCTCTAATCTTGTGGTCTCTTTCCATCAGAGGTTGAAGCAAACTCCATTATGAAACGTGTCGTTGTTGTAAAGATACTCTGTTAAAGCTATCAGTAAATTAATGCCATAGGTCAAGTGCAAACAACATTCTTATCATGCACATCAGTCAAAGGCTACAGAAAAAATATATATATATAATATATCCTTCATCGCTTTGGCCTTGGCTTCAAACACCCTGAACCTTTGGAGAGATGTATCAAGCAGACTTCACATCGAAGATAAGGAGCAAGGACACACCAGTTCCCTTCATGTTTTCCTCCCCCTCCATTCTTCCATATTTACGCTTTAAAGATGCTCAGACTTTTATTAAGAGTGTGTAAATTGACTTGGTAACTTGCAGTGAACCAGAGTGTGCCAATGAGGAATAGTGATGAAAGGGAAATAGAAGACGCTGACGGAGACAGACGAGCAGATGGAGAGTGAAAGAGAGGAGTAAGAGAGTGGAGGAAACAACCTTCTTGCTGTGATTAGGACCGTAGGCCATATACTACATCGACTCTGTCGCAATTCCATCTGTAATATGATTGGAGATGCTCTGATCGATCCACCGCCGATCATTATCGGCCGATTTTCATTCTAAATAGTTTCTTTAAAGGCTGATCAGAAGGGCAGATCAAATGATGCAAAATACGAGACATCAGATATGACACAAAATACGAGACATTTCTCTGTGCGCAGCAAAAGAAGCTCGCTAAAATGGTTTCACCGGTCTGGCAGTTCTACAAGGTGTCCGAAAAAGACAATAAAATTGCTGTACGCAAAGTGTGTGAAGCAGAAATCCCTTGTGCTTGAAGGCAATGACATTTTAATACCACGAACCACATTAGACATTTGAGAAAAGGTACACACTATTTATTCTAAGGGATAACACTTAGAACATGGCAAAGGCCATTAACCATAAGCAGAACACTTGTAAGAGTTGTGCAATTTAATAAGATAGGCTACGCAAATAGCCTAACCTACGAAAATGCATAATATAACACCTAATGTTTGCTTTTTCTGTTAATAAAAAGGTATAAAGACCGATATTTCCCAGACGGCAGTATGATGAAAACAGTTCGGAGGCAAGTGGCTCCGAGCCCCCAGAGAAAGTACCATGAGCTGGCTCTTTGCAGACTATGTATGCTGAATTACTGGAGGAAGATGTGGAACACTGCGGCAACACCAGCAACCCAACCACATCGCAGATGAACCTCTACTTGTCAGAGCCACTTATCCCAGCACGCAGACAGCCGCTTCCTTTCTACCAAGATAATAAAAGCCACTTCCCCACACTCACAGAAGCAGCACAAGCCTAGCTCTGTGCGTCGTGCTCAAGTGTAGACAGCGAGCAACTTCAGCACAGCAGCAAATGTTGTATGAGAAGAGGAACAGGCTGACTTCCAAAAATGCTGATATGCTTATATATATATAAGGAAATACTTGCCATCGTGCTTAAGAAGTAGGCTAAGCTAAAGAATGCTAGCCATGGCAGGTTGTAAAAACATATAAATGTTGAGGGCTATAGCCCTTTTTGTTGTTGTTTTATATTGTCTAAATTTGTAGTAGGCCTAAATTTAGAAAGGCCCTGCATTTTGTTGTCGTGTTTTCTTATGTTCTGAAACAAAGTGCATAGTGTTGAGCACATTTAGCTTTCATTCCATAGGAAGGCTAAAATATTTGCTAACCGAGCATAGGCTATTATATTGGTTTCAGTTTCTTCATAATCTACATGACTTAATAAGAGAATGGAGTATGTTGCGTGTGTTGCCTTCCAATAAATAAACAGTTGTCAATTTATGATACTTTCTCAGCTCTTATATTTCTGCAATGCTGTTAAGAATAGTTACTTTTATTGCTTTATATAGTAAATAAATCAATAATGCGCCACAATAAATAGAACACTTTAAATGGAAGATATCCACCCACCCTGTGCTCAGTGATCGGTATCGGCAAATTCTTATTCCGGTGATTGGCGATCGGCCCCAAAAACCCTGATCGGAGCATCCGAAAATATGATAACTGTAACCAATTTATGAATAGAGAAGAAATGTGTGGATGCAGTTCATGTATCCTCATAGAAATACGAAAATGAAAGACTGTGCTGAAATATCTTAACACCCCTCAAACTCATGCAGAGGGACACAACACAGGAAGCACGTCCCTCTCTGTACTCAGGATGTTTATTCTAATGGAAATCTTCCTAAATTGCAGCTAATATGTTGTGTTCAATGTATTCTGGATGTTTAATCTCAATTGTTAGAACTACTTGAAACTATTATATTGAGTGTCTAAGAAAAAAAAATGTAACATTAATGACACTTAATATCAGTTTGGGTAAGATGCCAACCTGTCTGATCCTAGACACACACAAATCACAATGAAACATTAAAACTATAGCTGGTTGTTTTAAACTGGCTTGCTTCTTACTCATTGCTGCTGTGCACTCAAGCTGCTGTTTCTTGGTACTGCTAAGTGAAGCTTTCTTTAACGATCCCTAGCTCCATTCTCACAGACTTTTAATGACCTTGCATCCACTTTTTGCATAAAATACATATTTCTTAAATAGGAGAGACCCACTGTTGCACTTCATTATTCACTTCGCTAACCTAGAAATTGTACTTTTACACATCTTGTTGCATCTTTATGCATGCAAGCAACTCACCAATTGTAACTCAATGCATGTACGAACTTAGGTGGGCAATAAATACTGTTCCGATTGTGATTGATTTGAATTGTCATCACCTGACAGGTCTACTGTTCTACTGTTCAGCAGCACATCCAAGCACTGCAGGACCTGGCTTTGTCTAGACACTCTCTAGAAATTAAAGAGTTTAAAAGGTCAAGCCCTTTACACAGAAGTGTTTTTCACTGTGATACATTCTTGGCATTGCCAAACACCTTTTAATATGAGCAATCAATGGCTTGCAGTGGATGGTTAAGCATATGAAGTTCAGAATCACCACTAAGCATATAATGATTGCTTTTGACCCTATCAGTGAAGGCTATTTTCCAAAAAAAAAAAACCCAGTTGTTAAACCCTTTTTTAAACTTGATTTTTTAAAATATATTTAAATTAGCTTTCTACCCTAGCGCTGCTTCACCCCTACATTTACTCCTGGTAACCAGGTCACCAGGGATATGGACTCGAGTGAACGTGTGTAGAAATCAGACATGTACTATTAAGGGAATCAGAAGTGTCTAATGTAGTTCACATTCCAGCCAATCAGCCACATATGAGACGACATAAACCAGAGAAATTCATATAACAAGATCTCTTTGAAATGCTAATGTACAATGGTTAACGGGAGGTACAGAATTTTAATTAGATTGTCTTTGAATTGAAATGGATTGCTCTTTTGTTGCCTCTCTCCAGCATTGATAATTCATTAATTGTCCTTTTGGCTGTTGCTGTAGCATTTAATTAGAAGTTATGCGTGAATCAAAAGACTTCATCAAGTCAATTCCTTAAAAAGTAAAGTGGATGTAAACGTTGGCATATACTACTGATTAGGGCATTCATAACTGCTCCATTTTAGTAGATGTCAACTACTCCCAAAATGTAGTCGAGTAATCGATTAATTGTGGGGAAAAAACAATTTTTTTCACCCAATAACAACAATCAATTCTCATTAAAAACGTCTCCACTACAACCAGTAAAGGGTTAACTAAACTAGGCGGGACCAACCTAGGGTAGATGAAACAGCAGAGTCCTTGCTTGGCTCTGAGAGGCTGTTTACAAATGAGCCGCAATCTGATTGGACTAAACCTCCAGCAAGCCTGTCTGAGCTGGAGATACCGTTTGACTGCAGTTTAATAACCCGACTGCTTTCTTGCAGGTGTTTTGGTTTAACTAGTGATCATGTTAACGCAAAATTATGCAACTTTTTTTTTACCTTAAAATAATAGCTTCATGTCTTTGATTTAGCTTTCTTAGGTGATATCACGCAGGCACTTAACACTCTTAATTTAAAACTGTAGGGGCCAGACCAACTTGTCCCTGTAGCATTTGATAGTGTAAAAGCCTTCTCTGTGAAACTCAGATTATGGAAAACACAGCTCAAGTCAAGTCAATTTTATTTGTATAACCCAATATCACAGATTACAAATTTGCCTCAAGGGGCTTTACAGCAACACAACATCCTGTCCTCGCATCGGATAAGGAACAACTCCCTAAAAAAAAAACCTTTAACAGGGAGAAAAAATAGGAAGAAACCACAGGAAGAGCAACTGAGGAGGGATCTCTCTCACAAGGCATACAACGTGCAATGGATGTTGTGTATACACAATTTACAGAATACAACAATGAAAAAGGATAACAGAATTATAATGGAATTATAAAATGTATGAAGAATATGATATGCAGGATGCCAAGCAGTGTCCAGCTCACAGAGAAAATATTTGTCCACTTTCCAACATGCCAATTATTGATGATGGTGCCAGAGTCAATGCTGATGAGTGTATTACTACCAATGACAATCTGGAGCAGGAGATTGAGCATCACTTTATTTTATTTTATTTTTAATTTTAAGACTCACAGCACCACTTTCGAGTTATTTGCAGACCCCTTCTCTTTTGATGTGGACAGTGCTCCAAGCACATTTCAAACGGAGTTCATAAACTTGCAGTGCAACACTGAGCTCAAGGCAAAGTTTAAAGAGACACAAGGAAAGCAGAAGATGCTTGGACAGTTTCTCAGAAAGCTTCCGTAAATATTCCCACAGTTGTCCAAACTGTTCAGGCAGGTCATGTGTCTTTTCGGTAGCACTTATCCGTGTGAGAAACTGTTCTCAACTATGAATTTTAATAAATCAAAGCATAGGTCCAGATTGACCAATGAACATCTCCAGGCTGTCCTCAGGTTGTCCACTGCCTAGTCCCTGAAAGCAAATGTGCCTCACCTGTGTCAGCAAAAGTTCCAGGTTTCTGGCAAGAAGTAGGCTAGAAATACAGGCCAAGGCCACACTACACTATGTACATAGTTACCTATTCATGTTAAAACTGAAAAAAATTGAAATAATAAAAAACGATGTGAAGGTTATATAGTCAGTTTTTGCTTCATCCCTATTGCACCGGCCCTCCTTCATAAGACCATCTGTCAAATGGCCCCCAGGTAAATTGAATTTGAGATCCCTGCTGTAGATAGATGTTGGTCAGAACCAGCAACTTAATTTTGTTTCCATTTCAAACTGTTCTTTAAATTATTTTCAAACATATCAGATATTTATCACCTTTTTAACTGTTTTCATATGGGCTTTTTATACAGCCTTTTCAAGACAGGAATGTTGTGCCATTAAGCCACCCCACCATTCTGTGTTAAAGGTATGAAAACAGAATGGGGGGGGGGGGGCTTTGTTATTCTGGTGTTATTGAAATTTCTGACTCGCCTGCAGAATCTGACTTCCCTTGGCATGAACAGGTTACAGTTAGGGTTACGGGTTAGGGGTTGGGGTTAGCAAAGCCCATAGGTGGTACTAGGGCATCAGGTATCAGGAAGATAAATTTGCAAAATACTGCAGTAAAGGTAAAAAAAAAACATTGTTTCAAACTAAATAAGCTTACAGGCTGTGCATGGACAAATTTACCGAGGAAGCCAGTCAGCTTGGTATAGAGATCACATCAACATAAGATGGCAATCATATGGAGATTAAATCTACATATTATCCCATGGAGATATCATAGTTAATTATTTTCACAAACCAGAATACACAAATGCCGCTACTTGGGTAATGCTTCTCATTTGTGCTTATATCCCATTCCTTGGGAACCACAGGATTTACAAGGCTTTTGTGGTCTACAAAATGACACAAGGTGTGAATTATTTTGGTGTACCTTGGTGTATGGTGTACCTCAGGGCTCAGTTCTTGGCCCTCTACTTTTCTTTCTTTACATTTCACCACTTGGCCAAATTATATGAAGCTATGGAATACATTTCCATTGCTATGCTGATGATACTCAGCTGTATGTGCCTGTAAGAGCCGATGCTCATACTCAAATGACTAATCTAGAGGCCTGCTCAGCTGCTGTGAAAAATTGGATGTCACTAAATTTACTGCTTTTAAATTCTGATAAAACTGAGATGCTGGTCATGGCCCTTCTAGACGGACACCAATTTGATCAAGTAACGATAAAAAAAATCGACAACTCTGTGATTTCACAAAGGGTGACAGCCAAAAATCTTGTTGTTACGTTGGATCCCAGCCTTTCCTTTGATAAGCACATTAAAGAAATCACCAAGACTGCTTTTTTCACTTATGTAACATAGCTAAAATTTGTTCTTTCCTGTCCATGGTTGACGCAGAGACTCTAATACATGCATTTGTTTCATCCAGACTTGATTACTATAATGTTCTGTTTTCAGGTCTGCCCCATGCAAGTACTCAAAAGTCTTCAAATGGTTTTCAGTGTGGCAGCTAGAATCCTAACTAAAACTAGAAAATTTGACCACATTACATCAATTCTTGCCTCCCTTCATTGTCTTCCTATCCATTTTAGAGCAGATCTCAAGGTACTTCTGCTGACTCATAAGATCCTACATGGGCTTGCCCCATCTAACCTGTCTGATCTCCTTAAATCGTACATTCCATCTCGAGTGCTTTGCTTTCAAAATACAGGGCTACTGTGTGTACCCAAAGTTAAAAAGAAGTCAGCTGGTGGCAGGGCCTTTTCCTATTGGGCCTCATTCTTGTGGAATAACCTGCCTGCTTCCATCAGACAATCAAGAGTCTGCTGAGTCATTTAAATCCAAATTTACAACTCATATTTTTGCCCTAGCCTACAATTAGTTGCCTTTAAGTTGAGTGGTTCAAAACCTGTACTGCATGGTGGGTCGGTTGCTGTCTCAATGAATTTACCAAGCACTGTTCTGCCGACAAGATTATAGTATATATATTATTGACTATTGCTCCTTCCAGGTTGGGGACGAGTTGTTGCCTCAAGTGAGGGAGTTCAAGTATCTCAGGGTCTTGTTCACGAGTGAGGGTAGGATGAAGCGGGAGATTGACAGGCGGATTGGTGCAGCATCAGCAGTAATACAGACGTTGTACCGGACCGTTGTGGTGAAGAAGGAGCTGAGCCAGAAGGCAACGCTCTCAATTTATCAGTCAGTCTTCGTTCCAACCCTCACTGATGGTCATGAGCTTTGGGTAGTGACCGGAAGAGTGAGATTGTGGATACAAGCGGCTGAAATTAGTTTCCTATGTAGGGCGTCTGGGCTCAGCCTTAGAGATAGGGTGAGGAGCTCAGACATCCGGAGGAAGGTGAGTAGAGCCGCTGCTCCTTCGCATCGAAAGGAGCCAGTTGAGGTGGTTCGGACATCTGAATAGGATTCCTCCTGGGCGCCTTCCTTTGGAGGTTTACCGGGCACAGCCAACTGGGAGGCGACGCTGGGGTAGACGCAGAACTCGCTGGAGGGACTAGATGTCCAATCTGGCCTGGGAATGCCTTGGGATCCCCAAGGAGGAGCTGGCGGGCGTTGCTGGGGAGAGGGGACGTCTGGAGTGCCCTACTTAGCTTGCTGCCACCGCGACCCGACCCCGGAGAAGCAGCTGGTGAATGAATGAATGAATTAATTAATATTGCAAACTATTATTTTCTTTCATTTCTTTTCTCACTCTTTGAATGATGTCTTCTCCTTTCTCTTCTTGTGTGTGCGAATGGTGTGATGTGAGTTTTCCTTGTGTGCACGTGCAGTCTGTCCTCCTCCCAGGTCTCCATAGTGATGGTGGTTGCCACCTGGACACTGCTTGGCACTGCCTTCCTCATGTTCTTTTTACATACCTTATAAATCCATATACTTTTATTATCCTGTTTCAATGTTATAGCCTTCTCTCACTCAGATGTGTGACAAATACGTTTTGTTTTTTTTTCCTTTGTCTACATGGTGATGCTGGTCGCATGGCTCGGGTTCCGGGCTGTTCCGGTGACATCTGGACACTGCTTGGAACCGTCCTAATCATATTCTTAATATATTTTATAATTCCATTACAATTCTGTTATCCTCTTTCAGTGTTGTATTTTATAAACTGTATACACACAACATCTATTGCACATTGTCCGTCTTGGGAGAGAAATCCCTCCTCTGTTGCTCTGTCTGAGGTTTCTTCCTATTTTTTCACCCTGTTAGAGGTTTTTTTTTTTGTTTTTGTTTTTTTAGGTAGATTTTCCTTATCTGATGTGAGGGTCTAAGGACAGGACGTTGTGTTGCTGTAAAGCCCCCTGAGGCAAATTTGTGATTTGTGATATTGGGCTATACAAATAAATTGAATTGATCTGTTCAGGTCCAAACGTCTTGCAGGCTATGGTCAATTTAGGTCAGTTCACAACTTCAGATTAATAGCCTAAATACTTCTTTGACCCCAAATTATATGATTTTTTTTAAAATGATTATTATGGCATCACTCCTAGATACACATACTCCATTCCTTTTTATGTTGCTCGCGAAACTGAACTGGAATGTCTGAGAATTTGAATTACTGCCATGATTGCTAAAAAAATAAAATAAAAGTAAAATTAGAGATGAAAAGATATATAACTGACCCCATATGCATGTCAGTGGTCCATTCATGTGTTGGATGATTATTTTAATCACAGATAATAATAATAATAATAACAATAAGGTCCTTAGAAGTTCAACCCCTCCTCCACGCGGCACGGACCGGGCAACACAAGTATGGCAAGCCAGCAATACAAGCAGCCAAAGGGGCTCTGACAAAAACAAAAGCCCCGAGGCTCTAAAGTATTGGGTTGGCATCCGGCGGGGGTTAGCCTGCCTCATGAGCAGGAGAGGCTCTTTAACCTTGGTTGGTAACTCTCCTAGAGCTAGTATCTTGACAAAATACTGGTGGTTGTGCAACCTAAAATTCACTAAAACTTTTATTATGGAAACTCGTATTACCAGATATTCATACCGCATCGGTCGTCGCGTGGGTTACCAAGGACTGCGATCTTCAGTGAGGAACCAGGCTGAGATCGAAAAGTATGCTACTGGAACAAACTCTACCCAAAATGCACCTGTGGATCACCACACCGAGGACATTCCTCAAAGAGGTCCTCATGTTGCACCATCTCAAAATCCCACTAAAGCCAGTCGACAGAAATGGTCTAGGGAAGAGTACAAAGAAGTCATGGAAGCCTTCTACACTGCTTCCTTCAACCCATCAGTAATTCAAAGCATCTATGACATCTGGCGTGCCAATAACCCCACAAACAGGCTATATCTAGGGGCCAACAAACTTGCAAATATCCGCCGTGATATTGTCAATAAGAAAAGACTGACCAAAATGGAGCTGC